>NW_025974910.1:0-8229 GCF_021869965.1 Rhincodon typus
CTGACAGATATAAACAGGAGTGTCAGAGATTCTGTTCACTCTGAGAGTTGGCTCTGAGGAAGCCAGACCAGTGTCCAGTGCTATGCACATGTAAATAAAGGGTAACTTAGTGATGGGATACCTGTCTTTGTGCAGTTATTTCAGTTTCAAAGTGGGCTCACAGTATTTAAAATATATATGAAAATATCTTTATTTAAAAATACCTTTGTTTGCATTTCAAACCATGCCAGCTAGAGGCTATTTTGAATGGAACATATTGTGAACCAAAACTCTGAACAACAGATTGTTGTGCGGAGGTTGTGAGGTATCATTGGAACCCAGTTAATGTGTACAGACAGACAGAGATCCTGATTCCTAATTCTGTTGTTGCGTGCACAAAGGCAGCAAACAGGCCACCTCTGAAAACACAAGACTTTAAAGATTAGCTGCCCTGTTCCCCTTTCCAGGCTGACGGGAGGGGTGCAATTTGTAGGCCAAACCAGGTGCCCTGGGAAGAGCTAAGGAGGCAGTCAGTGATCGAGGTGGATTGCACAGCCTGCTTTGGGATGACAGTGTTGTATGTCCAAAAATGAAAATAAAACAATAAAACATGAAGCCTTGCTCCAGGCCTCACACCCCCCTCAATCCCCCTCACCCACACAGGCTCCCCAAGCCTCCCCAAGCTAACTTATGCCTTTGGCCATCCCCCATTACCCATCATACTCCCATACCATCCTTTCCCCCTCTACACATCCCTCATGGCTCCTCTGACCCCCATAACACTCTTAACCCTCAAACCCAGTCTATTATCCCAAGCCCCTCTACATATCCTCATTACCTTCCATTTCCCCATTCCAACTTAGTGCTGGGCCAAGTCAACTGATAGTTCCACTGTCTACCGTTCACCTCCCTTACCAACTCAATTAACATTCATGAGTACCCTGTACATAGGAGAAAAAAAAATGTTTTATTATTTGAAATTCTTTATTGCAGTCTACACACTATGGAGAAAATCACTTTGATTCATAAATACAGATTTTGACAGATTTTCTTGACAAGTTTGTCATCTTTGACAGTTCTGGACATGTTTCTTTGACAGCTTCACAGTCCCAAGGAGTTTGAACAGCTTTAGGCACAATCCTTGCAGATGTGAACAATCCTACAGGATACCTGATGCCTTCCTGCCTGTAAGGGTGGTGTGTGATTTTCCCCACACAACCTGATGTCAACCACAAGGATTGCTGTATCCCACAAAGGGTACGTAACAAAGGTGATCATATCCAGAGGTGTAGATGATGTCTCTCAAGACTATCACCAGTCACAGAATTATTATGGTGTAGAAGGATGTCATTTGGCCGATTGCAACTAGCATTATTATCTAGTGTCAGTTTCATGCTTTGTTCCGTGTCCCCTCGCACATTATTTCTACCCAAAGAATCATCAAACGTCTCCATTGAACCTGCCTCCACCACACCAAGCCGTGTGATCCTAACGACTCACTGAGTGGAAAAGCTTTTATCTCCCATCACTCTTGCTTCACTTGCACAAATCTATTCCCCCTTGCATTTGTTCTGTTTTTTACGAGCCGGGAAATTCATTACGAACCTACAAAGTTCAGATTCTGCTCGTAGCAACCTCAGTGTGCGCTCTCAATGAGTCTGATGCTACAGCAAGGCCAAAATCTCACTTCAGGGGTGGCAGCTAGTGATTTAAATGGCCAGCTACCTCTGTCAAAAGTACATCCAGGACTGTCCCAGGCTGACAGTCTGTCTCCTTCGTGGTGAAGCTTTGGACCAGTCAACCTTCCCAAGACCTGCAAGACACTGCAACAGCTCCAAGGAAAGTCCACATTTATGCAATAGAACAAAATACTGTGGATAAAAACTGAAACAACTGTGGATGCTGGACATTGGAAACAAAAATAGAAATTGCTGGAAAGGCTCAGGATGCCTGGTAGCATCTATGGAGAGAAATCAGAGTTATCGTTTTGTGTTGTGACCCTTCCTCAAAACTGGATACTGCAGATGCTGGGAAAAGGAACATGCTGGAATTACTGATCTGGTCTGGTAGCATCTGCAGAGTGAGAATCGAAGTCAGTGCTTCAGATCAATGACCCCTCATCAGAACTGTGGGAGGTGAAGGGTGAGTGGTTCATCAATGGGAATTAGTAATTTCTATCCCTCAAGACAGGTTCATGCTGGGATTTGCTGGGAATCAGTTCTGGGGAAAATCCAGGTGCTGCTGCCTGCAGACATCCGAGGGAGAAGGGGCATAGGATGTAAAACAAGCAGTGAGCCAACATCCAGATTTACTCAGGCAAATTTCCAGCTTTCTTCTCAAAGAAACTAATGAGAAACTTTCAGGCTAAGTTTTCACAGTGGAGTAAAGCAAAAGGTCTGATTAAGGAGCAATGCTGTTGCTGTATTTCTGTACTATGAGGATAGAAAGCGTCTCCTTGTTCCTTTCAAAGGGTTAAAAAAAACCCAACAAGGTGAGTCCTGCTTAAGATACAGACCAATGACAGCCTAAAATGCCAGGTTTGCTAAACACGCCCATCTCGTGATAACAGACTATTTTGCATTCACTGCGTTCCCTCCAGTGTTTCCAAATTAAGGGAAGCAAAAACTAAATACTTTTAGCTGCAATAGCATTGTGACAGCTTGACATGAAGTATTCTTCAATTTTACATCAAGAAGCACTCTCATATGAAGCTTGACAAAGGCAGTCACTTTCTCACAAGGTTTTGTGTTTCATCAACATTGAATTTGTCTCAGATTTGGAGAAGTAATTCCTTGGTCACTTCCAAAGAGGAGAAAAAGATCAGCTTGTGTCGGGCTGAATTGGCCCTGAATCTCCGTGAACCCTTCGGACGTTTTGCTTATAAATCGCCAACGTTGTTACTAACTTGGTTTTGACATTTGATTCTCCTGAGATCCATACCTGTTACCAGACGTCTTCATTGGAGTGTGGGTCATGGATGCAGCAGGAGCAAAGCCAATGAGGATAACCTTCGCAGTCTGGGATTACGTCCTGTTTGCTGCAATGCTCCTGATTTCCACAGGGATTGGGATATTTTTCCTCACTCGGCGAGGTAGCCAGCAGAAGAAAGCGGATGACTTTTTCACAGGGGGCCGACAGATGTCAGCGCTGCCTGTGGGTCTGTCCCTGTCAGCCAGTTTCATGTCTGCAGTCCAGGTACTGGGGGTCCCTGTTGAAGCATACAGCTATGGGGCCAAGTTTATTCAAATGTGCCTGGGCCAGACGCTAAATGCTGTCCTGACTGCCTACCTCTTCCTTCCTGTTTTCTATCGCTTGAGATTGACCAGCACCTACGAGGTAAGCCTGTTTTACAATCTCCTGTGTAAGTATCAATGACTTGAGTCCCGATTCTGAGGGATTTTGAGTAGATTGGACCCGTATCTTTTGGAACTGACAAGAATGAGAGGAGACCTTATTGAAACATGCAAGATGCTTGCAGAACTTGACAGCGTCAGTGCAGAGAGGTGGTTTCCCGTTGTGGGAGAACCAAAGACTAGAATAAGAGGTTGCACATTTAAAGCAGAGATGAGAATTTTTTGTTTTCGCTGAGGGTAGTGAACATTAACCAGAGAGGGTTGTAGAGGCTGGGTCATTAAGTATATTCAAGGCTGAGATAGGCATATTTTTAATCAGCAAAGGAATCAAGGGTTATGGGGTAAGTTTAGGAAAGTGGAGTTGAGGATCATCAGATTAGCCTTGATCTTATTGAATGTTGGAAGGGACCTGATGATCCTTCTGCCCCTATATCTTTATGGTCTTACAATATTCTGCACAGAAATTCCTTTTGTGAATCATCAGCTTCTATGAAAGGAGTAAGTTGAAGTTGCTCAGCAATGTTTGTGGGCTCAGGATGTTCCATGATGCTTTGCAGGCAATGGAGCACTTTGGAAGGGTAGTCACTGCTGTTAAAAATGGGAAACACAGCAGCCAGTTTGTACATTGCAAGATCCTACTGACAGCAGTGAGATAAATGATTCAAGCATGTTTATTTTCCAATGCAGGTTGACGGATAAATGGTGGCAAAGCTACTTTGTCAAAAATGTGCTCTGTCCACCTAAGGGGATGGATGACCCTTCAGTTTAGCATCATAACTAAAGCAGGATTGTCCAGCATTGCAGGACCCTCTCAGAGTGACGGCCAAGTTCAGTCTGGGGTCTGTCTTCGAGCCTTTGGAATGAGGCTTGACCCCACACCTTGCTCAGTCAAAAAACCTCATGTTACGACCAAGCTTCGCGTACAATTTAAAAATAGCAATCTTTATTCCATTCATTACCACACTTTCCAAATGTGAAGCTGTGAAAACATTAAAAGTATTTTGCTTGAGTGATTTGGTAATGAAGAGGACAGTAATTTGTGATGGCGCGAGTCTTGACCTCGGGGATGGAGAGCAGGTGGAAGAGCCTCCCTTCAGGAAGACCCGTTGTGGTAGGTGCCACTCAGTCAGTGGATTAGCTACTGATGGTGGGCATTTCTCTAGAGTGGGCATGGGTAAGGTTCTACCATTGAGAACTTACTGCCCTCCAGGGGCCAATTCTTCACTGAACGACAGCACCAACAGGAGGGTGGTGGCCGCTGCTGGTGCTGCACCTACCCAAGCTCGATTGACTCATCGCTGAATTCCAAGTGCCAGACACTTGATGGACACAGGGAGGGCTTCCTGTGGTTGGGGTCTGGAGTGGGAGGGGTGGGCATGGATGATGCTGGGTTTTTGAGGGTGGGTGGGGGAGGAGGTCAACAGTGGGAACAGTGAGCAACACTAAGTGTCTTTGAAAGTGTGGGTGCCTACTCCCATCACCTTGCCCATCCCTCCCCACGTTCACTACCCACACCCACACCTCCCCACCCACAGTCCCACCCCCCAACCCCAAACCCCTACACCATTTAGCCGCTTCCAGCTGTTCACGACCCACACCTCCCCATCGCCAACCCCCTCAACACACACTGTCTCCCAATGCCCTTACCTCGCTAACCCCACACACACCTTTCTACGCCCCATGCCCCATGTCCACACTCCTGTGCCCACACTTTCCCCACTGCATTCACACACCCACTGTGACCACAAACCACACATTCCAACCAGATCCACGTACATACCCCCATAACCCCACCCTCCCTTCAGCACCGTCTTACCAGGCACTTGGACACAGTAAGGACTGCAGATGCTGGAAGCTAGAGGCAATAAATGTGGAGCTGGAAAAGCACAGACAGCATCCGAGAGCAGGATAGTCAATGTTTAAAAACTAGTCCAAAACATTGACTCCCCTGCTCCTTGGATACTGCCTGACCTGCTGTGCTTTTCCAGCTCCGCATTATCGCCTCTCACCAGGCACTCCCAATGTCCTCACCAGTCCCCTCATCACCCTTCTTACCACCTCCCCTCACCTCACCCCATTCCCCTCATCCCTCTCCCTCACCCACCCCCACTCTAGGGCCCTGTAACTGACTGTATGTGAGCTTAATTTGCCAGATTACCCATGTAGACAGCCACTACTACCTCCCACCATCAATGTGTCAACGGGCCTAAACTCTCCCATGTCCTAGCCCCCCACCCCACACACCAGGCCTTGTTACCAAATAGCCTGCCATTACACACCCACTGTTGTTAGTCACTAACAGTCCCCATTAACAACTACTCACCCTCCCAGCCTGATCGTTAGCAACTCCTTTGTCTGTCTAACTGTCTTTCTCTCTCTTTGGGCTCTATCCTATCGTTTACTCCCTACCCCACCCACCTCCCTATTTTCTGCATATAAACTGACGTTTTCCCAGCCACCATCAGTTCTGAGGAAGGGTCACCGGACCTGAAACATTAACTCTATTTTCTCCTCCACAGATGCTGCCAGACCTGCTGAGCTTTTCCAGCAACTTTGTTTTTGTTCCTGATTTACAGCATCCGCAGTTCTTTCGGTTTTTATCAATGTGTTACTAGCAGGCGCGGTGGGATGAGAGAGACACTATTATGAACCCCTGAATGACTGTTTTTTTGGGATAAGGTCCTTAACTGAGCACTAATTGGGCCCATCAGGACTTCAGTGGTGGGCAGACCTGGCACCTTTCTCCCACCTCCCTCCTTGGGCTCCATCAAGGTGGAAGTGGGAACTGCTGTGAAGTCTTCAATTCCCACCTACACCCCCCAACCCCAGCCCCACCACGATGGTAATGCCCACCCCCTCAGCCACCAAAGGGAGGGAGGGCTCAAGATTCCATACATAGCATTAGAAAAAGCTTGTGAGTGTTTGTGGATATAATGGTTTACTTTTACAGTACCTGGAACTGCGTTTCAGCAAAAACCTTCGACTGTGTGGGACCATACAATTCACAGCAGCCACGGTAAGACTTTCCACATGTTTTCTGTTTCAAATAGTGGCTGGATTTCACCCCCACCTCAGGGAATTAAGGTCAAGGCCTAGAAAGTTCTGGACTCGGTCTGACCCATCGCAACATGGTTTCTTAAAGTGAAGTCAAGCTTTAAATCGTAGAACAGAACCATAACAGCGTGGAAGCAGGCCATTCAGTCCATCGAGTCCACACTGACCTTCCAAAGAGCATCTCACACAGACCTAAACCCCTGCTCTGTAACCCTGCATTCCACATGGCCAATCCACCTAGCCTGCACACCTTTGGAGTGTAAAAGGAAAATGCATGCAGACACAAGGAGAATGTGCAAACTCCACACAGACAGTCACCCAAGGCTAGGATCAAACCTGGGTCCCTGGCACTGTGAGGCAGCAGTACTAACCAGTGAACCACCGTGCTGGTGAAGCATAGTGGAAGACTAGAAGGAGATATTATGGAACTACTGAACCTCTGCCTCTCAATAATCTGCACTCTTCCTGTTTTAACCTGTTCAATCCAGTTCAGCAACCCCTCCCATCCAGCCATGGTGATCCAACAGCTCCTGACCCTACCACGTGATATATGCATTGCGGGTGTAGGTTAGGTAAGAGAGCTTAGCCAATAGATAAGCTTCCAATAGCTGACTGCCTGAAGACAAATGGTGTTAATTTGAATAGTAATTAGGAACGATCTGAATAAAACCTCATGGGATCACAAACGGAGTGTTCTTCTTCTCTGGATTAACACTGTTGAATGATTCTTTGTCCTTGTCCCACACTCCTCTCACGGTCTGATTGGTCTCCCATTCAGTTGACTAAGTTACTGCGTTTGGCCCACAGGCCAACAAATTTTGGTTTGATATGATCAACTGAAGGGACACAGTTGTCACCAGAGACTACATTGTGTTTTGTGATGTGCATTTTAAAAGTTCATATAAATTTAACCCATGTTGGCCTTAACACGAGTGTGATTAATGCTGGCTGTGAGACTGGGATCCTCCTTTCCTAAACTGTGCCATACGGTGCTGAGAAAGGCAAATGATCAGCCATATTGGCATCGTGGAAATAGCTGCCCTCTACCCATCAACTCAGAGTTAGTTTCTGGGCCTGCAGTCAGACCTTCTGGACACGCTACCAATTCAGGATTGTAAGCAGTCAATAAACACCCGTTGAGCAGTCCCAACCTGCCATCGCCCTGATTAGCAATGTTCCCAACAGGTGGAATAAGTGGCAGCCCCTCCTTCCTGCTGGGCTGGGTTGGGTTGGGTTGGGTTTGCGTTAGGTGGAGGTGGGTTGGGTCGGGTTAGGTTGGGGTGGGTTTGCACTAGGTAGAGGTGGATTGGGTTGGGTTGGGTTGAGTTGGGTCAGGTTGGGTGGAGGTGGATTGGCTTGGGTTAGGTTGTGTCCAGTTGTGTTGGTTTGGGTTTGAGTTGGTTTGGGTTTGGGTTTGGGTTAGATTGGGTTGGTTTGGGTTTGGGTTTGGGATTGGGTTGGGTTAAGTTGGGTTGGTTTGGGTTTGCGTTGGGGTTTGGATTGGGTTTGGTTTGGGGTTTGGGTTGGGGTTTGGGTTGGGTTTGGGTGGGATTGGGTTGGGTTTGGGTTGGGTTGGGTTGGTTTAGGTTTGCGTTGTGTTGGTTTAGGTTTGGGTTAGGTTGGGTTGGTTTAGGTTTGGGCTTGGGTTAGGTTTGGTTTGGGTTTGAGTTAGGTTGGGTTGTGTTGGGTTGGGTTTGGGTTAGGTTGGTTTGTGTTGGGTTGGGTTTGGGTTGGGTTGGGTTGGGTTGGGTTTGGGTTGGGTTTGGGTTTGTGTTAGGTTGGTTTGTGTTGGGTTTGGGTTGGGGTTGGGTTTGGGTTAGTATGGTTTGTGTTGGGCTAGGTT
>NW_025974911.1:0-8228 GCF_021869965.1 Rhincodon typus
GCTGTGTTCATCCAGCCCTGCACCTTGTTGTCTCTGTGTTAGATACTGTTAGGCCCTCTGGCCTTCATTGCTCACCAACACTCCCATGGTCCTTTCCTGCTAACTCATGCTTTCTAGCCATTCATGCACCCTCCGTGCCAAGACATGCTCCCACCCATTCTCCATGGTTTCTCATATGCCATCTCATGCCACCTCCATTGCCACTCACCCAGTTTCTGCCATTGGGCAGATCTCAGAGGCCATGGAGACAGGATTTCAATCTAATAAAGCTCTCACTTTCTACACTTCAATTCAAACCCCACAAAGGCTTGTAACCCTTCAACAGCCTCTTTAAACTGTCAAAGTGTAAACTCAATCATCTGAGATCATTGTAGCTTTTGAAACTCAGCCAACTATTCATCATGTCATAACAACAATAAGCACTTTTGGGAAATATGGAACAAAGACTTCTATTGAAACAGCATCACCATTTTTCTAGCCTCCAGCAAGCAAATTATCAAAAGTAATCCAACAGGCAGGTTCTTTTAGCTCTCATTGACAGCTTCAGTCTTTTCAGGTTTAGAGAGCTTGTTTAAAGGGATTTGAAGAAAAACTTCTGATGAGATGACCTAAAGAGCTTTATCTGCCCTTCAAGAGAGTGTTTACATTTACTATATCTCGGTGTTGGTGACCATAATTCAGTACAATTTAAAGTAAAGTAGTTATAGTAAAGGTCAAAGATGGACTGGAAATAAAGGTTTTGAATCGGGCGAAGACTGATGTTAAGAAAGGACAGGATCTGGTCAAAGTGGACTGGGAGCAGCTACTTGCAGGAAAACTCATATCAGAGCAGTAGGAGACATATAAAAGGGTAACAGTGAAAGTGAAAGGTCAACATGTTTCCATAAAAGTGAAGGATGGATCCAACAAGAGAACCGTAGGTATCAAGAGATGTACAGGATTGGATAAGAAAAACAAAAGGAAGCTTATGCTAGATAGCAAAGGTTCAAAACAGCAGATTTTTGTGACAAGTATAGAAAGTGCAGAGGGTTATGCAAAACCGAAACTGGGAGGGGAAAAAAAAGACATGAAAAATACTGACAGGAAATACTAAGGAAAATCCTAAGGCATTTTGTAAATATATGAGAGCAAGAGGGAAAAGAGTTGGGCCGAAGTATATTGCATCTGTATTTACTGTAGAGAAGGAAAGTGTAGGAATAGAAATCAGCGAGGGCTACAGTGATATATTTGAACAAATTAGCATTGAGACAGAGGAGGCATTTGTGACTGCAGCAGGCTTAAAAGTGGAGAAATCCCCAGGGCCAGAGAAGATGCATCCCTGCCTATGACGGGGCACACAGGAAGAGGCTCTGCTGTTTATTATTATCCAAATCTTCTCTGGCCACAGGATGGGTGCCAGAGGACCGGAAGGCAGCTAAAATGGTACTATTATTCAAGGAGGATGGAATGGGTAAACCAGGAAACTACAGGCCAGTGAATCTGACATCTGCAGTACAGAAACTATTGGAAAAATTTGGAGGGACAGAATTAGTCAAGAACAGTCAGCATGGTTTTGTAAATAGGGGTCATGTCTAACAAATTTGATTGAATTCTCTGTAGGTGACTAGATGTGAAAATGAGGGCAGTACAATGGGTGTAATGAACAGAGACTTCGGTAATGACTTTGACAAGGCCCAGCATAGGAGGTTGGTTAAGAAACTAAGAGCCATTAGGATCCAAGACAATTTATCAAATTAGTTCCAAAATTGGCTCAGTGGCAGGAAGCAGAAGATAATAGTCAATATGTTTATGTGACTGGAAGTTTGTGTCCAGTGACGTAGCAGAGGTTTCGGTGCTGGGTCTCTTGATTTTTTATTGGGTACATTAGTGATCATGACATGAATGTGGGAGGTATTATCCCTAAGTCTACAGATGACATGGAAATTGATGGTGTGTTAAATGTTGAGGAGGAAAGCCTTAGACTACATGATTATGCAGACAAGCTGGTCAGACATATTGAACAGAGGTATATGAAATTTTATCCAGAAAAGTGTGAGGTGATACATTCTGGGAGGACTAACAGGACAAAGGTGACCACACGAAAGGAACTACAAAAGATCAGAGGGACCTTGGTGTGCATGTGCTTAGATAATTGAAGGCAGCAGGATAGGTAGATAAAGGTGATAGAGAGAAGTAAGGGATACTTGTCTTTATTAGGTTTTAAGGAGCTGTATAAAATGTTAATTAGGCCACAGCTAAGGTCTTGTCTGTAATCCTGGTCAACACACGATAGGGAGGATGTGATTGCATAGAGAAGATGCAGAAGAGATTCACCAGAATGTGGCCTGGGTTTGAACAATTCAGTTCTGAAGACAGACTACATCGGGTGAGATAACAAGGTGTAGAGCTGGATGAACACAGCAGGCCAAGCAGCATCAGGGGAGCAGGAAGGCTGACGTTTCGGGCCTAGACCCTTCTTCAGAAATCGGGTGAGGTTGTTTTCCTTAGAACAGACAGTCTGACGTGGGACCTGATTGAATTGTACAAAGTTTGAGGGGCATATATACGGTAGATAGGGAGAAACGTTTCTCCTTTGAGGGATCAATAATCAGAGGGCACAGAGGGTTTGAGCAAAGATCTTTTCACCCAAGAGTGTGCGTTGGGTATCTGGAACTTGCTGCCTAAAAAAAAGTTGGTAGAGGTGGGAAGCCTCGAGACGTTTAAGAACGATTTAGATGGAAGACCAGAGCTTATAAGGTTAAGGGCTAAGTGCTGAGAAATGGGATGAAAATAGATAGATGTTTCATGACTGCACGGACACGACGGGGCAAAGGGCCTCTTCCGGCGCTGTAAAAACGATGTCTCTCTGCCAGTGTGAGATAATCAGGGTATGAACTCACACTGGGTTCAAATCACCCCGCTGAGCTGCGGTTTCCCATCAGTGACCGCCACACGCTCCCTTCCCGCCGGCAAAAACGTGGATGTGTCTAGAAATGAATCTTTCCAGACTCCACGGTGTCAAAATCCGGTCCGAAGTATCAGTTTTGAGCCTGGATGGAATTCCATACACACCAGCAACATCTGGAGCAGTCCGGACGCGAGAGCCGCAGCAGATATTTCAGGCAATCCACGAGTATATTAAACAAATTGAACTTCAACATATATTTGCATTCTTCTGACAGCACTGACCGTTATAAAGAGACAGTAAAAACTCCTAGAGAACAGACCAGTGCTGTTGTAAAAATATTCAGCGCACAGTATGCTAAAACAATCTACATTAAAAATACATGTTGACGAGAAATGAAGCGACGATGAAAAGACAACACACAGACCTGACTTCCGTAACTAACAACATCGATATTTCAAAGGAATCATCTCAAAGCTACAAAGGACATTGGGTACCGTTACGACCCGGCTTTATCGGAAAATGAAGCAGATATAGCTTCGTAATTGGTGAAATGAAGGGCCAGCTCGGTTGATTACAATAAAAGGAAGAGACCAGAACACGACCCCGACACAAACCGAACATCAGAAAGACTGGAAATCGAATAGCGCCCAGTCCTACCTTCTTCCGCAGGGGCAAAAAGTCAATTAACGAGCTGCAGACCCAAAAGCAGGTGATCCGTTATTTGGACGGTAACATAAAACCATCAATCCCGCAGGGGGAATCCACAAAAGAGGTACAGTCACAAATCATCAGGTTGCAGATGGAGAACGGAGCGAATTGCGAGCACGGACGAGCGAGACAGAGAAAGGTCTGCTGGCTGCGTTCTCCACCGGTCCCTGATAGAATGTAAACATTTAGCTCATTGGCTTCTACATTACTATTTAAACTGATTCATGGATCGAGCCCGCTCCAGTCCACAGATCCCAGGCAAAAACAAAACCCTTCGCAATCTGCCCAAAACAAACCAAGTGTGCCGACGTAGTATGAACAGACTACCTCGCCTTTCCCTTTAAAGGAAGCTTAACAATCGCCCTCCTGATGTCTAACTTTCATAAAAATGGCCCCGTCTCCAATATTACAGCGAGTTCTGCGAGGCTGAAGCTATTCGGTGGTTTGAGGTTGAAGGTGTTGGGATTCTGAATGGTATCGAAGCCCAACATCCCCAACTCCCTGTCCTTTTCACTCTGCTGCCCTGACACCCTCACCAGATCTAACGGAGCCTTTTTTTTAAAATCCGCTCTCCAATTGAGTCAGCGTTGCGGAATCTCGCTCTCGATGAGCTGTCTCCGGGTATTTTTTTTCTCCCCCCTATCTGTCTGATTGCTATCAATGCAGTAATTAAAGTGGCGCAGTACCGCTGGATGTTCTTGAACACCTTCCACACTGCAACACTAACGTTTCACCTGATCGCCGCACTCCTGCCTTTCTGAAAAGCAACATTTCCTCAGCGAAGGTTGCTGCGTTCACCCACCTAACCCCGTGCCCATCCCCTTCCTCTCAGCATCTCGTATTATTTTTAACGCCGCGGCGGTGGTTATTTTCCATTCACACTGTTCCCGTTTCCTCTTTCCCCGGATCCCCACCTTTCTGTCAGATCGGAGCTAGTATGCCGACCTGAAAAGCCGCGGTCACTCGGGCTCTCTGTGGTGTTTTGCCGCAATCCCTTTCGCCGGTTGTCCTCCGCCGATACTATACCGTGGAAAGCGCGGCGGGGCGATGTCCGGACAACCCCCCCATCAGTAGTAGCAGCAGCAGCGCCCAGCGCCGATGTCACTCATTCACTCAGTCAGTACGGCCCGGACACGCCCCTGTGCTGCCTAGCCCCGCCCCTTTCACCCTCCCCCACATACATGCCCCACCCACTCCAGACACCACCGCCACGCCCAGTCCCCGCCCTGTTCCAAGGCCGCACCCAGACCCCGCCCCCGCCCTGCCCTCGCCCCCTGCCCCACGCGCGCCACGCCTAGACCCCGCCCTGTCCCTGGACCACGCCCAATTCCCCGCCCTGACACGCGCTGCGCACAGTCCCCGCCCATTGCCCCGCCCCAGCCGCGCGCTCCCATTGCCGCGGGCAGCGCGCCTTCCTCCGGCGCGCAGTCAATCCTTCGCATTCCATTCTCGTCTCCCAAAGCAAAATTCCCGGAAGAAATCTTCCTCCTCCCCACCAATGCGCAATCCGACGGAAGTGATACTTTTCCCTGGGATTGCGGAAACAGTGGGAAAGACATCCGCACGGGAATAGGGGAGAGAGAGCTGGGCCATTCAAGAAACGTGGAAATATTAACGCCAGATCTCTGTGGGTTACAATCACCAGGAGTTAGTCTGGTCGAACAGCATGTGACAGACATCTGGGTCAGGTGGGACTTGAACCCAGGACTTCTAGCCCAGAGGTAGGGACACTGCCACTGCATCACAACAGTCCTGTCACCACCAAGACTTTGGATAAAAGTTCCAAATTGAAATCACTAGCTCCGATTTGAAACAATCACAGCGCTTTGTTAATAAATGTGCAGCTGGAAAAGCACAGACCCTCAGACAGCATCCGAGGAGCAGGAAAGTCAATGTTTTGGGCCGAAACCCATCTCAGGACTGGGGAGGGGAGTCCAAAAGTAAATAGAGGGGCTGGGGGGAGTGTAGGTGGAATGGAGATAGGTGGTTATTGTGGTTGGTCAGTGGGAAGGGTGAAGTGGTTAGGTGAATAAGAACAAAAATAGAAGTTGCTGGAAAAGCTCAGCAGGTCTGGCAGCATGTGTGAAGAAAAAAATCAGAGTTGAAGTTTCGGGTCTGGTGACCCTTCCTCAGGGTAGCTGGGAAAACATTGGTTTATGACATTTTTGGGGGAGGAGAGATTTTGAAGCTGGTGAAGTCAATATTCAGGCCATTGGGCTGTAAGCTGCCAAGGTGAAATATCAGGTGTTGTTACTCCAGTTTACATTTGGCCTCACTCTGACAGTGGAGGAGGCCAAGAATGGACATGTCACCAGGGGAGTGGGAGGGGGAGTTAAAGTGGGTGGCAACCCGAAGGTCGGGTTGGTTGCACCTGCATCATCTAACCTCATCTACTTGCTCCCAGTGTGGTCCCCTCTATATCGGGGAGACCAAACGCAGACTTGGGGATTGGTTTGCAGAGCATCTGTACTCTGCACGCACCAACCAACCCAACCTTCCGACTGCTATCCACTTTAACTCCTCCTTCTATTCCCCCGGTGATATGTCCACCCTTCACCTCCTCCACTGTCTGAGTGAGGCCAAACACAAACTGGAGGAACAACGCGTCATATTTTGCCTTTACAACCCAATGGTCTGAATTTTGACTTCAGCATCTTCAAAATCTCTCCTCCACCAACTTATCCACTGCACCCTACCCACTGACCAACCACAATAAACCCCTACCTGCATCACCAGTTTCAAAATCTCTCCACCCCCAACCTGCCAATCTTCCTACTCACATATCCGCATCATCCTTCCCACTGACCAACCACAATAACCTCCTACCTGCATCTACCTATCTCCATCTCACCTACCTTCCCCCAGCCCCACACTCCATTTATTTCTGGGCTCCCCTCCCCAGTCCTGACAAAGGGTTTCGGCCTGAAACATTGACTTTCCTGCTCCTCAAATGCTGTCTGACTGGTGGTGCTTTTCCAGCTCACATTTATTGACTCTGAGGGGAGATCTTATAGAAACATATAAGATTATGAAGGGAATAGATAAGGTGGAGGCAGGAAGGTTGTTTCCGCTAGCAGGTGAAACTAGGACTAGAGGGTATCGCCTCAAAATAAAGGGAAGCAGATGTAGGACTGAGGTCAGGAGGAACTTCTTCACCCAAAGGGTTGTGAATCTGTGGAATTCCCTGCCCAGTGAAGCGGTTAAAGCTACCTCGCTGAACGTTTTTAAGGCAAGGCTAGATAAATCTTTGAACAGTAAAGGAATTAAGGGTAATGGTGAGTGGACGGGTAAGTGGAGCTGAGTCTCAAAAAGATCAGCCATGATCTTATTAAATGGCAGGGCAGGCTCGAGGGGCCAGATGGCCTACTCCTGCTCCTAGTTCTTATGTTCTTATGTTCTTATGACTCTAGCTTCCAGCATCTACAGTCCTTACTGTCTCCACAGCGCTTTGTTAACTGCTTTTTATTGTGAACAATTTATAGTATTTTCATCTTGTAAATGTTCTTTAGTCCTTATTATACTGAAATAGAAATTCCAAGGAAGGAAGTGGATTAAAAAAAATTGCATCATAAGCTAAAATGGTATGGTTAGACCAGACAGTGGGATCAGAGAATCAATCATTGGGCTGAAATGTTAAGCTTTATCTCAGTAGGTCTGAGTTCCATAGGGGTCGGTATTGGGACCACAACTATTCAATGACAGTTACGAGATCTGTAAGCTCCACACTGTCAGGAAAGAGAGATCACATCCAGAGTGAGATACAGCCCCAGTGAGAATATAGCTTGGGGTATCTGGAAGCAGCTTGGGAATTCAGTGCAGATGGGAAGAGGCGTTTTTGCTTGGGTTTTTTTTGGCTCATAGTTTGTAAGGTTTTATTTAACGGGATAAATTGAAGCCCAGGATCAGGGGCCCAAAGCAAAAGGGAGACATCATAGGTTTACCCATCTGTTGTGTGTTACTTTTATATTAAAGGTAAATAGGGGAAATATTTACGGGCTGTATGAACATTTTAAAAATAAATTAAGAACTAAGTAGTTAAAATAGAAATGGCCAGGCCGGAGCAGTGTGTTGTAACTGCATGATGCAGCAGTTGGTAGACCCCTTTGTGGTTCATAGTGATCACATCTATAGCAAGTATTGGTTGCTTGAGGAACTCTGGCTCAGAGCTGGAGTCTGAGCTTCATTGCTGCAAAACAAAAGGGAGGGGGAAGAGTTACCTGGATGCTATGTTTCAGAGGGCAATTACACCCCCAGGTCAGTGACTCTGAATTCAAAAGTCTTTTCATTGAGTAGAGGAGTTCAAAAGTAGAGGGCATAGGTTTAAGGTGTCAGAGTAGGTGCAGAGGAGCTTCACAAGAATAATCCTGGGATGAAGGGTTTGTGATGTAAGGAGCGATTGATGACTCTGGGTCTATGCCCAACGGAGTTTTGAAGGATGAGGGAGGATCTGATTGAAACATACAGAATACTGAGAGATAGTAGGAACTGCAGATGCTGGAGAATCCGAGACAACAAGGTGCAGGGCTGGATGAACACAGCAGGCCAAGCAGCATCATAGGAGCAGAGAGGCTGACGTTTCGGGCCTAGACCCTTCATCAGAAAAGGGGGAGGGGAAGGGGGTTTTGAAATAAAT
>NW_025974912.1:0-8228 GCF_021869965.1 Rhincodon typus
TGCTCCTATGATGCTGCTTGGCCTGCTGAGTTCATCCAGCTCTGCACCTTGTTGTTTGAATATTTTGGCTGCTTTCCCGAGGCAGCGACAAGTATAGACGGTAGGAGCAATTACTGCAGATGCTGGAATCTGTACTGAAAACCAAAAAAAATTCTGGAGATCACAGTGGGTCAGGCAGCATCCGTGGAGAGAAAGCAAGCTGACGTGCCGAGTCTAGATGACTTTTCATCAGAGAAGTCAATGCGTGCAAGGTTGACTGGTGTGTTGGACTGGGCGGTGTTGGCGGATGGGTTTAAAGAAAATGTCAACAAGGCGAAAATGCCCACCCATTCAATGTAAACGTCATCCTTGAGGCTACACAAAGGCTCAGCATTGGGTAAAATGGATTGACATCATTTCCGGTATTGTACTGGCCCGTTGAGGGCTTTTAGCAAATCCGAATCAGTTCCATGTTGACCACATCAGCATGAAGGGTCACGTCCTTGCGATTTTACTAGCCGCTCTCCTCGGTCAGTACAGCAGGTTCCCGCTGATTTTTTCCATTGTTTAACGTTCTGTAGTATCTGTGTTAACAAATAACTTGATCTGCATTTCTTTCACTGGCAGAGAAATCTGTCGCTCAAACCTTGACTCAGTCTGCAATGTCAATGACCAGAGCTCCGGGGAAGACTGTACGGTTTGAATGCAAGTTTGAAGGGAGCGATTTCGACAATACGGTTATCCACTGGTACCGGCACATCCCGGGTCAAGGTCCACAGCGCATGTTATATTTCAAAAATCCATCTTACACTCAGCAAGATATCACCGACAAAATACGATCTGCTGACAAAAAGCCTGCGACCAAAACGTGCAGCTTGCTCATGAGGAATATCAAGGAGGATGACTCTGGGGTGTATTACTGTGCTTTCTGGGCTCACAGTGACAGAAAGTCGGGGGGAACCCGCTCAAAAAGCGATCGCCATCCTGCTGATTGTTTGCAAGCTGTTATCACACAAACGACAGGTGTAGCATTTGGAGATTTCCACCAGCTTTTAATTCCACGCAGTACTGCACAGATAGTTCATTAGTTTTAGATGTTCTTTGAAGTGTACTATTAAACTTGGGAGAATAAAATTATTTTGCCAATCCTGTGAGATTTAGTAATGACAGATTTGACTGTGCTATAAATGGACATAACAATCCACTTACTGTGTTAACGAACAGCTCCGTTCATTTATCATCTTTGAGAAAACGCAATAGTGCGTTTCAAAGCCTCCTGTTGTCAAACGACTATCAATGAATATGCCACCTAAACTAACAAACTAGATCCAATATATATTGCAATAACATCCAAAAAAAAATGGACTGGGGAAGCCATTCAGCTGTTAGAGTCTGTTCTGACACACAGTGATTTTTAATGGCGGGCATGTGACCTAAACCAACTGTGGATCCGCATCCGTAAACTGGAAAGAATGTTGAGGGATATTGTTACAATTCTAGTAATCTCGAGCTTTGGACTAAGGTTCTGAATACAAATTCACATACGACTACGGTGGTTGAGGGAATACATTTTTAAAATATTAGACTCAGTAATACAATTAAATTACTAGATTGCCTTGAAAAGCAATTGAGTTTACGAGTAATTATTAGTCCGTGAAACCTGTCATCCTATGCGTGAACAACCAAAGCAGTCTCCGAACTGCTGCAGTGAAGTGAATTAAGAATAATACAGGAGAATCGATTGACTTTGACATTAGATCTTGCAAGATACCTCTCACACACCTGGGGTCTTGTGGCCATAGACTGTTCAAGAAATGGAATGACAGAATCATTCCTTAAACCACTGTCCCAAACATTAACTCTGAAACCCATGAATTTTCATATAGATATTTTTAAATCAGCCAGTTCAGACACGTTTTAACACACCTTTGAAGTAGGTGGGACTTGAGGCCGGAACCCTGATCCAGAGGTAGGGGCATTAACACTGCACCACATCATCACTTAGAAATTGCATGTCATGAATTTTCATAAAATCTGATTAAAGATGAGTGGGAAACTTTTAGTTGATGATGATATGCCCTCTTCAACTGATGAATCAGTGTTCTTCTGTATTAAACAAAACTGTGGACACAATTATTTCAAGGTTAAATTGTTCCATTAATCTCCAATTGCAATATTGGCATCTACCTCACTGTGTGTGCAATTTGTCAAACAAGTCATCTGCAAGAAAATTGTGACAAATCAAATTGGCTAATCGCTTCCCCTAACAGTCTTCTTTCAGTTATCAGCAAAGTAATGGAAGGTCCAAATGATAGTGCTATCAAGCAATAATTTGTGTCTATCTCTGAGGCGGGAGGTCTGGGATCAAGCCCCACTGGGTCCAGAGATGTGTCATAAGATGTCAAACAGCTTGGTTAAAATTACTCACACAGCAACAACATATTGACAGAAATCAGTTTTGGTTCAACTAGGGCTACTCATCTCCAGTCCCTATCAAAATCTTGGTCAAAATGTGTTAAAACAGAACTCAGCATTGCTTATCTTAACAGCAAGGAAGCATTTAGCCAAGTATGGCATCAAGGATCCTCAGTAGAATTCAGGTCAATGAGATTAGTTGGTCTGGGGTCTCTCCAATAGTTGGGATCATGCATTGCACAAAGGGAGATATCTGAGGTTGTTGAAAGCCAATTATTCCAGCTCTGAGACATCATCACGGGAGGCCATCAGGGTGGTGATCTAGGTCCAAACATCTCCAGTTGCTTCATCAATTCTCTCCATCATAAGATCAGAACTGATTTACTGATGGCTGCAGTGTTCATGATCATTCATTACTCATCAGACATTGAATCTTTCTATGTCTATTTGTACCAGAACTTGGACAACATTCCGACTTGAGCTGAGAAGTTCACACAAATGCTAAGCAATAACTGACTGCAGCACAAGGGAATTTAAGCACCTCACTGTGATTTGCATTACCATAACTAAGCCCAACAACAACAACAACATCCTGGGTGCTACCGTTGACTAAGTATACTAAGTAGGCAACAATATAAACTCTGTGGTTAAAAGACAAGATCAGAGGCTGGGAACATTGTGGAAAAATCTCAACTCCACACACCTTAAAGTCTGCCCACACATCAGCAGAAAGGTGGAATTGTCTTCAGTTGCCTGGATGACAGTGGCTATAACAATACTCAAGAAGGTGAACACCATCCAGGAA
This sequence comes from Rhincodon typus, assembly GCF_021869965.1. Classification (NCBI taxonomy): domain Eukaryota; kingdom Metazoa; phylum Chordata; class Chondrichthyes; order Orectolobiformes; family Rhincodontidae; genus Rhincodon; species Rhincodon typus. Next base: position 3,200 of record NW_025974912.1, read on the forward strand.
GAACAGCCCACTTAATTGGAACTCCATTCATCACTTCCCACCATTAATGTACAACAGTTGCACAGTGTACCATGTGCAAGATGCTCTGTAGCATTCACCATGGGTCCTCTTCCAAACCCATGACCTCTAGAAGAGCAAACGTAGTAGGTGAATGGAAACATCACCATCTACAAGACTTTCTGCAAATCTCACACTGAACTGATTGGAAATATCTTAATGCTTTTCACTGTCACTGAATCAAAATGCTGATACTCCCACCATGATAATGCTGGGTGCACATACAATGCACTGTCTGCTGTGGGTTTAGAGTGTACATCCCACAAAATAACTTTTAATAACCAAATATATTTAGCCCCAGACTTAAATTTCTCAATTGAATTAGCATATATTGCTTATAAAAATAAATTCCAAGTACAACTATGCTACATTTTCATTTCTTTCTGCTTTCATAGAATAGGGAAGCAAAAATATGTAAACCTCACAAAGGTCAAAATGAAAAATTACAAATGTAATCTCACATTATATTTGATGTGGCAAGTTTTCCCAATTTACCTAACATGTCTTTGTCCCTCTGCAGACTCATTTTGTCATCTCAACACTTGCCTTCCCACAAATTTTTATGTCTTTTTTTTAATGATTCATGGGATGAGGGTGGCACTGACTAAGCCAGCATTTATTGCTCATTCCTCATTGCCCGGAGGACAGATAAGAGTCAACCACATTGCTGTGGGTCTTCTGCCTTCACTGCTTCCCCTTTATCTGTTCCACTTGTTACCTCCTCAAAGGATTCTGGTCAATTTATCAGGCATGACTTCCCCTTCATGATGCCATGCTGATTCTGCATGATCATATTATGAATATTTAAAGACTCTGCTATTACATCTATTATAATAGACCATAGCATTTCCCCAAACCTAGACATTAAGCTAACTGGCCTATAGTTACCTGCTTTGTTGTTTGCTTCCCTTTTTAAATCAAGGTGTTATATCAGCAGTTTTCCAATCCTTCTTAACCTTTACAGAATCTAAGGATTCTTCTAAGATTACTATGAGTGCATGCACTGTCTGCAGCTACTTCCTTTAGTATCCTAGAATACATTCAACCAGATCCAAGTGGCCTATCAGTTTTCAGCCCTACTAATTTCCCTAGGATGTTTTCTCTATTGATAGTTATTGTATTGATTTCCTCTCTTCATGTTGTCCCTTGAATATTTAGTAAATTTGGAATGTTTTTGAGTCTTCTACTGTGAAGACTGATGAAACATATTTATTTAACTCCTCTCTCATTTCCTGATTCCAGATCATAATTGCCCAGTCTCATTCTCTCAAGCCCGATTTTCACTTTGGCTTCTCGCTTCGTTTTCATAAATTGAAAGGAGCTCTTGCTGTCCATCTTGATATTACTTGCAAGTTTACCCTCAAAATTTATCTCGCCCCTCTTTATTACTTTGGGTCATCTTTTGTTGGTTTCTAAATGTTCCCAATCTACTAGCTTCCATCTAATCTTTTCCATATTGTATGTTTTCTCTTTTGATTTGATGCAATCCTTAATTTCTCTTTTTAGACATGTTTGATGGACCTCTTTCCTCAAATCCTTTTCTCTTGATGGGACATGTCTTTGCTGTAAGTGATGGAAGTATTTTCTTAAAAATCTGCATTGTTTCTCAACTGCACTTGTTACTAAACTCCTTTTTCTGGCTTCAACCAGCTGTGCCCGCTTCCATTTCTAGTTAAGCCCATTTAATGCTCATTTGAGTTCCAACAATCACCAGGGTGCTTTCCACCATTTTCATTGGCAGAAATTTTATTAATGCTCCTTCATGCCACATATCAAATGCATCCTTGATGTCAAGGGCAGTCTCTGTCATCTCCCCTCCAGTATTAAGATTTATTGTTTGAGTTTATACCAATGCTATGATAAGGCCAAGAGCTGAGTGGTTCTGGTGAAACTGAATCTTCTAAGCATGTGCTACTTGATAGTATTATCAATCACATTTTCCAACATTTTACTAATGATCATCAGCAGAATTATTGAGGCAGTAATTGGCTGATTTGGGTTCGTCCTGCTTTTTGGGCGTATGACATACCTGGGAAGGTTTCCATATTTTTGGAGAGATATCAGTATTGTAGCTGTGTTGGAGTACCTTCATGAGGTATGCAGCAAGTTCTGAAGCAGAGATTTTCAGTACTATTCACAGAATATTGTTGGGGCAATAGGCTTTCACATCCGTGCATTCAGCCATTTCTTGACACTAGAGTGTGAATAAATGGTGTGAAGCAAAGCAAATTTTTAAAATACCTGAGCCATATCTTTTGCACTGATGTATTTCTCTCCCATCAATGAAGATGGAAATATTTGTGGAACCTACTTCTCCAGAGAATTGTTTAATTGTCCACCACCATTCTTGGCCGGATATGTCAGGACTGCACAGCTAAGCTCTGATCATTGGTTATGGAACAACTTAGATCTATCAATCACTCATTGCATATTTTGCTTGTCTGGAAAGATACCCTGTGTTGTAACGTCACAAAGCTGAAACCTCACTTTTAGATTTTCTTGTGTTTTGATCTGGTGTAAACCTCCTACACACTTCTCTAATCTACAGTTTTTCCTTTAATCAAATGGTAATGGTGCAGGGTGAATCTGTAAAACAATAATGTTGCAAATTCTGTTTGAGTGCCATTCTGCTGCTATTAAGAAGCTGAGCTTCATTTACCATCTCCTGTTTGATATTTCTCAATCTGACAAGTTTTGATATTGACTGAGAAATGGCAATTGACTCCTAGCAGCACAACATTTTTTTGAGAGGCTTGTGAACATCATCAAATTAAAGGGCACTGGCAAAAATCTTTCAAAAGCTCTGAAATATGTGAGTAATGCCAGTAAGTACTACTTTTTAATTTATGATCAAAAAAGGGGAGAAGGATAAATATGTAGTCACAGATCAGTCAAACTAACAGCATTGTTAAAGGTTTTTAGTCATTAACCTGGTAACAAAATAATTTATCTTTTAAATTATATGGAGAAATAATAAATGGTGTGAAGCAAAGCAAATTTTTAAAATACCTGAGCCAATTTTTAAAATACCTTGGATTTGGTAAGGACAAACTGTATAGCACAATTTTTAAAAATATGGGTAGAAAAGTAAATAGTGAAGAGGGCATAAGCAAGCTGAAAACGTGTAAAGAACAAACGAAGAGAGTGGGCAAAGATCTGGGAAATGGAATATAATGTGGCAAAGTATGAAATTGGTCATTTTTGCAGTTGACTAAACAGATTTATATATCTATTTTAATACTACATGCTGTAAGCTTGGATTCTTGAATTTCTAATTTTAAAGATGTGGGTTTGTTTGTGTGGTTGAGTTTGCAACTAACTTTTGAAAACTAAATGGCCATAATTTTAAGTGAGAGGAAGTTAACCAGGTTTCCAGGGAACTACCCAGCTTGCTTAGGCGAAGAATGTTTGAGATTCTGACTTTCATTTTCAGCCTGTGCTAGGAACTCATTTGTGAGAGAAGCATTTCTCAAGATCTGAAGTATGCTGAAGTCATTTGATGGAATAAAATGTGCCAGGCAGCATTCCTGAGGAAAGGAATTTAAAATTATGATATTATCTTAAGATAAGAAATTATTATTAATCTCAGACCAGCATATTGGTACACATTTAGTAGAAAATAAGTGAATGTAAGCTTTTGAAGTCTTCATAAAGAAAGGAATTGAAGGGAGTATATAGCACTGAAAGAAACTAAATCTGGAGTGAAATAATAATAATAATTAAGAAAGAGGTATGTACAATTCCAAAGTATTTTTTAAAAATGAAGAAATCTGACTTGGAAATGAGCTGGACTTGGTCTTGCTTGGGTACAGAAACTAGATGCTTTCTTCGATTTGCAACAATGATTGTGAGTTGCTCCAGAGTGTACCTTGTGGCACAAAGCTGATTCTGTTCAGTTTATAAAGGGTGTTTGTAATATTACAACTGTATGCTCAAAAATCTTTGATATTGTGTTATAAGAGAGTAGAACGTTTTCCTACTTCTGTTGTTCATAAACTTTTCTTTTGTATTATTCTTAAAATACATAAATGCCTAGAATGGATAATACCTTATGAAAGAAAGTTAGTTTTGTCCTGGCTGGAGTTTAGAAGAGTAAGAGGCAAGTATTTAAATATATAAGATTCTGAGGGATCTTGACAGGGATGTAGAAAAGATATTCCCCATTGTCAGAAAATCCAGGACTAGGCATCAATACTTAAACAAAGGGGTTACTAAATTAGGATAGAAATGAGGAGACCTTTATTTTCTCACATGGAATCGTGAATCTTGGAATGTTCTTCCCCAAATATTGATGGAAACGTTCTTTGTATAGTTTGCAGATGCAGATAGATTATTCATAAGCAAGGGCATGAAAGGTTGTTGGTAGATTGGAATGTGGAGTAATAAGATCAGCCATGATCTTATCGAATGGTGAAGCAGACTTACTCATGAGATCAACTACCTCATGTGTTTGTTTAACAAGTAGTGTCTTTGAAGTCTTAGAGTGACTTAACATGACAAATGGTGTTAGTATGGTCTCTCTGGATTTCCAAAAGGCATTTGATAGTGAATCAAAATGTACTTATTGGCAATATTGAAAGCCATGGAATTAAACTTACAGTGGCTGCATAACAAATGAATTGACTATATGTCATGAAGCAGGAAATAGTGATGAATATATGTTCTTTTCCCAGTTCACTGAATTATAGATTGGTTATGGTATAAAAAGAAGCCATTCAACCTGTCTTTGCTGGCAACCTGGAAGAGAAAAATCACAAAGCAACTGTTTCACATTTTGAGATAGCAAGAACTGCTGATGCTGGAGTCAGAGATAACACAGTTTAGAGCTGGAGGAACACAGCAGGCCAGGCAGCTTCAGAGGAGCAGGAAAGTTGACGTTTCAGGTTGGGACCCTTCTTCAGAAAAAGGGTCCCGACCTGAAATTTTAACTTTCTTGCTCCTTTGCTGCCTGGCCTGCTGTGTTCCTCCAGCT
>NW_025974913.1:0-8228 GCF_021869965.1 Rhincodon typus
GTACACCACTAGTAACTGAACTCCAGGATGAACATTTCCCATCAACCACCACCCTCTGTCTTCTTACAGCTAGCCAATTTCTGATCAAAACCGCTAAATCACCCTCAATCCCATGCCTCCGTATTTTCTGCAATAGCCTACCATGGGGAACCTTATCAAACGCTTTACTGAAATCCATATACACCACATCAACCGCTTTACCCTCATCCACCTGTTTGGTCACCTTCTCGAAGAACTCAATAAGGTTTGTGAGGCACGACCTACCCTTCACAAAACCGTGTTGACTATCCCTAATCAAATTATTCCTTTCTGGATGATTATAAATCCTAACTCTTATAATTCTTTCCAACACTTTACCCACAACCGAAGTAAGGCTCACTGGTCTATAATTACCAGGGTTGTCTCTACTCCCCTTCTTGAACAAGGGGACAACATTTGCTAGTCTCCAGTCTTCTGGCACTATTCCTGTAGACAATGATGACATAAAGATCAAAGCCAAAGGCTCTTCAATCTCCTCTCTACCTTCCCAGAGAATCCTGGGATAAATCCCATCCGGCCCAGGGGACTTATCTATTTTCACACCTTCCAGAATTGCTAACACCTCCTCCTTATGAACCTCAATCCCGTCTAGTGTAATAGCCCGTATCTCAGTATTCTCCTGGACAACGTTGTCTTTTTCCTGTGTGAGAATCAATTGAATCAAGAGGGAGTTGGATGGTTATGTTAAAAGTAAAAAAAAAAATGGGCAGAATTACAGGCCTGAAGAGAATGACACTAAAAGAGATGCTCATTTACTCATTGTGGAGAGCCAACACAGGTAAGGTGGGTTGCATGTCCTCCATGTGCACTGCGACAAATTTGTAATTCTTAGTAAAATCAGAGTTGGACCAACAGAATGTGAGAGGTTAGGCAAAGGTTATAGTTACATAGCTGGGACAGACTATTACACAACAACAGCAAAGATCTTTTGACATATTTCTGAATGGTCTGTGCCATAAGCCAGATGGAAAACTGAATACATGTCTGAAAAACACCCATGTTGCACTAGCAGAGCACCACAGCTGGGGAGCATGCTGGACCTAGAATCAAGAAGTTGATGGATTGAAACCATCCTTTGCTAATTGAGAGCTCCAGTTGTCAAGTGTGTGTGCCATGCCTGCCAACGTTATAATGTTCTGCACATTCCATTTTGATCAGCTTCCCACTTCATGTAACACGATATATCGAACACATTGGTTGCAACGTGTCTGATGCACCGGGCACCCTGCAGTAAATCCCCATGTTTTTTGAAACAGCAGTGTCCACCAGGTGACATCAAAATTTGTGAATGACAATGGGATTAGTATATTGTAGTCAGCATCATGACACAGACACATTGCACCATTATTGGGACAGATATCCCTGTTCCTGAATAATGATAGAATGTGGAAAGTTAGACAAAGGTCATATTTTTACGGCCGGCACACATCTGATGTTTTCTGAAGTTCATGTGATATTTAATTTCTTTCCTATTAACTTTATTTGCAGATCTGTGGTCTAAACCCAACCCCTCCCACGACCTCAAACAAAATGAAGGCTCCACTGTTTTATAACAGTCATCACAACATCCCAGCACATATCCTGTGTGACTCCATAACAGTCTTTAGTTTCTTCATCATTTGCCTCCATAGCAACAGGAACCACAAATGAACACCAGGCCATTCTCGAGGCTGGCCCTCCAATGGGACATTGAGAGAATGCTGCACTGAGCCAAATAGCATCCATCACAGGGAACTTACGGCAGCTTTGGCCACAAACTTCCAAACCTCCTCATATTGGAAAGGTTCTAAAGGACTGACAGGTTGAAAATGTTGCAGTCCTGTACGAAAGAACAGCAATCACAGCCAAACAACTGAGAATCAGTGTTGATAAAAAGTTGAAGCCAATAATCCAGGACAATGATCCTATTCACTTCAACTATTCCATGTAGTGGCAAACTCCACATTCTCACCATTCTCTGGGTGAAGAATTTTCCTCTGCACTCCCTGTTGGATTTCTTGGTAACTGTCTTACGTGGCAATCTCTAGTTATGCTTCTTTTTTCCCCTAGAACAGGAGACATTCTGTTTGCTTCCTCTGTATCAAACCATTTCAATTTTAAACACCTGGGCTAGGTCAGACATCTCTTGGGTCAAGAGAAAAGAGACTCAGTCTGTTCATCCTTTCTTGGCACATAAACCGATACATTTCAGGTGTCATTCTTGTAAATCACCTCTCAGGAACCTTCTTCAGTGTCTATATCCTTTCTGTAACAGTTACCAGGACTGCACACATTAATCTAAATGTGATCTGACTAAGGATTTATACAGCTTGGGTGGAACTTTCCTGCTTTTCAATGCTATCCCTTAGAAACAAAGCCTCATGTTTTGTTTGCTGTGTTGTGTTTTTGCTGGCATGTGATGCAACTTTTAGTGATTGGTGTATTTGTTCTTCGAGTTCCCTTTATTCTTCTACCCCACTGACACTCTCAACCACAAAGTAATAAGTGACCTCCCTGCCAAAATCTACTTTGTCACATTTCTTGGTGTTGAATTTTGTTTGCCAATTATTGTCCATTCTATAAGTTTGTTCACGCCTTCCTCTAATTTATTGCATTCTGGCTCAAGGTTGACCAAACCCCCCACTTTGACATCATTTGTAAACTTGAGATTGTGCATTTGATTCCAAAGTCCAGATCATTGATATAAATTATGAATCACTGTGGTGCCAGCACTAATCTTCGTGAAATATCACTTCGCTGCTTCAGTTTTTGGTCTTGAAATCAGCTAGCAATCCATTCTGCCCCTTGTCCCCAAACTCTATTCTGTGACTTTATTCATCCATCTATCAATTGGAACTCAATTGATGGCCTTTTCAAAATCCAGACATAATTTTGCCTATTTTCTTTGAAAAGTTAATTTCATAACAGAGGTATCACAGTGAAGAATGTGTAAGTCAATCAGAATTTTCAGCAAGGATTAATCAGCACTTTCTAACTGGAGATGTCAATGAAGGAACTTTTCAGATGCTGATTTGTTGGTTTTGCACCAAAGTCAATTTAGGATTGAAACAAAAGTTCATAATGATGCTTTAAACCAGTTCATTTGGAGATTTCTTGAATTAAGGATCACAGAAGATGCTTCTAAGAAGATACACGCCAGCCCGATAATCAGAGACATATCCAGAATATTAAATTCCAGCCATTTATAGAATTTGTTAATATCAGAATCAAAACAAATGTTGTCAGGCATGCTTAAATGCAGAAATAAAAGCAGAATTCAACTCCTACAGATGCTTGTGAACAATCTTCTCCCAAACCATTCTCTGTTCCTCAGGCTATCCCCATGACTGACACTGAGCATACTCAGAGCACTGCCCGCTCCTGTTTCTGTGCACTGGGCTCCCATGCTCACTGATAGGTGGCTTTCTGCAGCACAGGACAGTCTGTGTGAGGCGGGCGCAGCTTCAAAGTCTGCAGATGATATGAAACTTGGAAGCCTTGTAATTTGTGAGGAACTCCAATAGGACATAGACAAACTGGTGGAATGGGCAGTTAGCTAGCAGACGAAGTTCAATGCAAAGAAAAGTGAGGTGATACTTATTGCTAGGATGAATATGGCAGGCAACATAAAATGAACAGTATGATTCTTAAGTGTGTGCAGGAGCAGATGAATCTGGTTGTATATGGGCATAGTTCATTGTAAGTGGCAAGGTTGGTGGCGAGAGCGGTTAATAAAACACAGTATCCTAGGCTTTATTAATAGTGGCATTGATTACAAGAATCAGGACGTTATGCTGAACTTATATAAGTACATTTGTTAGATCTCAGCTGGAGTATTGTGTACAGTAATGGGTACCACACTATAGGAAGAATGTGAACGGACTGGAGCGTGAGCAGAAGAGGTTTACAAGAGTGGTTCTGGGCATGGCAAACTTCAGTTATGAGGATAGCACCATCAAAAAATTACAGCACTGAAAGGGGTCATTCAGTCCATTGTCTGCATCAACTGAATGAATTAGCTGCCTGTTCTAATTCCACTTTGTCTACAGTCTTACAGGTTATAACACTTCAGGTGCAGATCCAGGTTCCTTTAAATGAACTGACGATATTGACCTCAATTGTCAAACTGGAGAGCAAAAATGCAAATACCCACTGCACTCTGAGTGCGAAGGTTTTCTCAATCCCCTCTAATTCTTCTACCAATCACCTTAAATCTGTGCCCCGATAACCGACCTCTCCACTAGGGGAAACAGGTCTTCCCTGTCCACTCTATATAGCCCCTCATTATTTTGTGTACCTTGATTTCGTCAAACCTCAGCCTTCTTTGTTCCAGTGAAAACATACCTAACGTATCTTTCCTCATAGCTGCAATTTTCAAGCCTTGGTAACATTCATGTGATTCTCGTCTGTGTTCTCTCTCCTCAAATTATATCATTGGCATAATGCAGTGGGCAATACTATACACAAAACAGCAGCTGCGACTTAAGCAGTCTTGTATAGTTCCAACATTACATTACTGCTTTTGCATTCAATACTTTGTCAAATGAAGGAAAGCATCCCCTTTGTATTCTTCACTGCCTTATCAGCCTGCTGTGCCACTTTGAACTTGCACTTCAACATCTCTCACGATTTCTATGCCACTTGATGAGCTCCATTTATTTTGTATTTCTTTGCTTTATTTGCTCTCCCCAAATGAATAGCCTCGCACTTCTCAAGGGTGAATTCCATTTGCTGTTTTTCAACTCACAAATAAAGCATTCTGTATCAACAGCCATCCTCTCTGCTTATCAACTACCAGGTCAATTTTTGTCATCTGCAAGTTTACTCAATCATGTCTCTCACATTTAAGTCTAAATGATAAATATGTACCACAAACATTAAGGGGCCTAACACTGAGCCCTGCAGAACATCACTGAAAGCTGTTTCCCATTTGCAAAAATATCTGCAACCATTAAGCATTTTTTTCTTGTCACTGAGCCAATGTTGGATCCAACATGTTACAGTCCCCCGTAGCCCATGGGCCGTAATTTTTCCACCAGTCTCATAAGCGGAACCTTGTCAACGTAAACAACATCCACTGCTCTAATTTCAATCCTCCTTGTCACTTCCTTAAAAAGTTTAGCAATGTTAGTAAGTTGTGACCTTTTAATACAAGCTGTTACCCAAAGTCAATCATCTTTAGCTCACAGTTCCCAGTCACAGCTCCAAACCAAAATAAAAGAATAAAATAAAAATAATTAAAAAGAAGTGAAAGCTCTAACACTATCCCTACAATCCCTCATGGATGGACAACAGTGACTCCATCCGTCACAGAGAAAGCTGCAGCTCAAGCTTGAGAAGAAAGTGACACTTCCAGAAGTGTTTGTCTGGGACACATGGTGAGTCCATGACTTCACACATACTGCAAGATGTACACTGCACATGGCCAAGTTGATCTGCCATCCCTTAACTTGAAAAACGACTTATTCCATTAGAATAGTCAAAAACCTAACAAGACTCACATATGACCTCTTACCCGTACCAAGTAAGAGCCAACTGCTGAAGGTGGAAGGAAAAAGAAACAGCTCCTCTCCCCACACCACCCTTCCTTAGTGAACTTTACACTCCAACAACCAAAGCAGCATTCAGTGCAGACAAAGCAGAACTGAGGGAGGGCACTATTTCTTCGTCCTATAAACAACTGACTCTAGCATCTCAGAGAAAAGAGAGTAAACCAGCCTCTAATTAACTCATGACAGCTTTTCTCAGATTATCTGGTCCGATTCAACGGGGAACAAAAGCTTAACTTTTCTTAACTTGAAATGCATTATTTAATTAATTGCAAAATTACAGGGAAAACTAGACTTCAGATAAATAAGGAACACTTCAGACTCTCACACTCACCAACTCCCAGTGCACACCGATATCAGGTGTTAGGATTGTTCTCTTTGGAATGAGAAGGCTCAGTAGAAAGCAGACAGAAGGCTTCAAAATCATGAGCAGTCTGAATAGACTAAGCAGGGAGAAACCATTCCTGCTATAAAAGGATTAAGAGCGGCAGTACACAAATTTGCAGTGATATGCAAACATAATGTGAGAAAATACTTTGCACACAAGTGGTTCAGGTTTGAAGTGACCTGCTTGGATGTTTGGTGGAAACAGGTTCAATTGAGGCACCCAAGAGAGCATTAGATTATTACTTGAATAGCAACACTATGCAAGGGCATGAGGACAAAGATAGTCTGCACTAAGGCATAATGTCCATTTGATAAGGCTGAAGCATTCGTAGCGATCCTCAACCAGAAGTGCTAAGTGGATTGTTCACCTTTGCCTCCTCCAGTGGTCGCCAGGATTACAAATACCAGTCTTCAGCAAATTTGGTACACTCCATACGATATCAAGAAACGGTTGGAGATATTGGATACAGCAAAGGCTATGGGCCCTGACAATATTCCAGCATTAGTACTGAAGACTTGTGCTCCAGAACTTGTCACTTGCCCTAGCCAAGCTGTTCCAGTACAGTTACAACACTGGCATCTACTGACAATGTGGAAAGTTGTCCAAGCATATCCTGTACGCAAGAATCAGGACAAATCCAACCCGGCCAATTACTGCCCCATCAGTCTACTCTTGATCACCAGCAAAGCGAGGAAAGATACTATCAATAGTGCTGTAAAGCAGCACCTGCTTATCAATAACCTGCTCAGTGACATCCAGTTTGGATTATGCCAGGGCCACTGAGCTCATTAGCTCATTACAGCCTTGGTTCAAACATGGGCAAAAGAACTGAATTCCAGAGGTGAGGTGAGAGTGACAGCCCTTGACAACAAGGCTACATTCAACCGAATGTGGCATCAAGGAGCTGTAGCAAAACTGGAATCAATGGGTATCGGGGGCAAACTCTCTGCTGGCTGGAGTTATGACTGACCCAGGGAAAGATGGCTGTGTTTGTTGGAGGTCAGTCATCTAAGCTCCAGGTCATCTCTACAGGAGTTCCTTAGTGTAGTGTCCTAGGTGCAACTATCGTCAGCTGCTCATCAATGACTTTCCTTCCATCATAAGGTCAGAAGTGGGGATGTTCGCCAATGATTGCACAACATTAAGGTGCTGTGTTCCAGTTGCAATTTGATTGGTCAAGCTACTCAACATTAAGCAAAACACAATTTATTCAAACACTACAGTTAAAATACAACAGAAAGAAGAGGAAGGAGAAAAAATATTGCAGTTGCAGGAATCTGTACTGAAAACAAAAAATGCTGGAGATCACAGCAGGTCAGGCAGCATCCATGGAGAGAAAGCAAGATAATATTTCAAGTCTAGATGACTCTTCATCAGAGCTGGCGTGAAATGTTTCCAAAAGAAAGAGGTTTAACTTATTAACTTAGCTCTGTTGGAAAAATTAACAGGACAATAAATTATGTTACTACTAAACAGTAACTGTTCCAATATAGTAACATCCGATAAACACATTCTTGGTGAAAAGGCAAATACAGAAAAAAAACAGATTGTCTCACATGCAATCCTATCTGCAAGAAAGAGATACATCCAGAGAGAGATACAGAGTGTAGCATCTGGGAGAGATTCACTGCCTTCCAATCCTGCTGAGACATCAGCCACAACTGCTGAAAGCTAATTAAAAGTCCTGGATCTGTGAGAGCTTGTCTACACCCACTCAGACTGCTTCTATTGTTCCACATTTTAAAAAAAACCCCAAGGCCTCATAAATAAACACCTTTCCCTGCAACCGCAGGAGGTGCTATACCTGTCCCTACACCTCCCCCCTCACCTCCATCCTAGGCCCCAAGAAAATCTTCCACATCAGACAGACGTTCACCTGCACATCTGCTAATGTGGTCTATTGCATCTGCTGCTCCCGATGTGGCCTCCTTTACATCAGTGAGACCAAGCAGATGTTCGGAGACCACTTTGTGGAGTGCGAACCACTTCAACTCTCCCTCCCACTCCCTAGACGACATGTCCATCCTGGGCCTCCTCCAGTGTCACAATGATGCCGCCTGGAAACTGGAGGAGCAGCACCTCATATTCCGCATTGGTTTCAATGTGGACTTTACTAGTTTCAAAATCTCCCCACCCCCGACCTCATCCCATGACCAACCCTCCCTCTCATCCCCATCTCCTTGACCTGACACAAACTGTCCCATCTTCTCTCCCACCTATCCACTCCTCCCACCTCACTGACCAATCCCCACCACTACCTACCTGCACTCACC
>NW_025974914.1:0-8228 GCF_021869965.1 Rhincodon typus
ACACCTTGTTATCTATGGGCCAATTAGTCTTACTTTGGTGGTGGGCAACTTGTTAGAATCAGTCCTGAAAGATTGGATAAACTATCACTTAGAAAGGCTTGACTAGTCAGAAATAGTCAGCATGGGTTTATTAAGGGAAGGTATACATTTGATTGAATTCATCGAGAATGTGACAAGGAAGATTGACGAAGGTCGAGTCATGGATATTATCTACACAGAATTTTGTAAGGCACTTGACAAGGCCCCACATGGCAGACTGATCAAAAAAAAAGTAAAAGCCTATGGATATAGTTTTTAATACGGTGTGGAGCTGAAGGAACACAGCAGGTCAGGCAGCATCAGAGGAGGAGGAAATTCAGGAGGACGAAATACAGGGTAATGTGTCAAATTGGATCCCAAGCTGGCTCAGTAGCAGGAAACAAAGGGTAATTGTTAATGGCTGCCCTTGTGAATGGAGAGCTATTTCAAGTGTTGCTCTGCAGGGCTTGGTGTTGGGACTCTGCTGTTTGTTTTATACATTCATGATTTGGACTTGAATGTCGGGGGGCATCACAGTTGGGAAATTTGCAGATGACACAAAAACTGGCCATGTAGTGGATAGTGCAGAAGATAAGCTCCAAAATGATATAGAGTCATAGAGACATAGAGATGTATAGCACGGAAACAGACCCTTCGATCCAACTCATCCATGCCAACCAGATACCCTAAATAAACCTAGTCCCATTTGCCAGCGTTTGGCACATATCCCTCTAAATCCTCCCTATTCATGTACCCATCCAGATATCTTTTAAACGTTGTAATTGTACCAGCCTCCACCACTTCCTCTGGCAGCTCATTCCATACATGCACCACCCTCCTTCGATCACTTTTAAATTTTTGCCCTTTCATCTTAAACCTATGCCGTCTAGTTTTGGACTCCCTTACCCTGGGGAAAAAGACCTTAGCTATTTGCCCTATCCATGTCACTCATGATCTTATAAACTGTACAAGGTCACCCCTCAGCCTTTAATGCTCCATGAAAATATCCCCAGCCTTTTAAGCCTCTCCCTATAGCTCAAGCCCTCCAACCCTGGCAACATCCTTGTAAATCTTTTCTGAATCCTTTCAAGTTTCACAACATCCTTCCTTTAGCAGGGAGACCAGAAATGAACACAGTATTCCAAAACTGGCCTAACCAATGTCCTGCACAGCCACAACATGACCTCCCAACTCTTATACTCAATGCACTGACCAATAAAGGCAAGCGTACCAAATGCTTTCTTCAATATCCCATCTACCTGTGACTCCACTTTCAAGGAATTATAAACCTGCACTCCCCAGGACTTTACCAATAAGTGTATAAGTCCTGCCCTGATTAGCCCCACCTGGATTCTGGGTTATCCAAGGTGGAGAACAGGAGAAAATTATGGCTGTAAGAGCTGCTCATTTTTTGAGTTTTTTCTTCAGTTTTGGAGCTGATATCCTTGATTTCTTGGAGCAGTAATTACTGTTGTACAAGCTGTTGCATTATTTTGGAACTTTGGAAAACAGAATCAAAACAATGGTACTTTAAAACGGGAAGGAAGATAGAGAGCAGGTATCACATGGAAGGTGAAAAATAAAGGTGCAGTGAGCCTGCACATCTGACTGAGCAGGCAGTGAACTTACATAGTGGACCACTTGTGCTGTATAGTTACAAGCATCTCTGGACATTGGAGTTTGATCTGAAAAAATATAGATGGGGTGGTGGAGTGTGGAGGAAAATGGCAGATGGGTTTTAACTCTGATAAGTTAGGGCGGCACGGTGGCTCAGCTGTTAGCACTGCTGCCTCACAGCGCCAGGGACCCGGGTTCGATTCCACCCTTGGGTGACTGTCTGTTTGGAGTTTGCACATTCTCCCCATGTCTGCGTGGGTTTCCTCCGGGTGCTCCGGTTTCCTCCCACAGTCTGAAGATGTGCAGTTTAGGTGGATTGGCCATGTTAAATTGCCCACCGTGTTCAGGGATAAATAGATTAGGTGGGTTACAGGGGGATGGGTCTGGATGGGATGCTCCAAGGGTTGGTGTGGGCTTGTTGGGCCGAAGGGCCTGTTTCCACACTGTAGGGATTCTATGATTCTATGAATTATGAGGTAATGCATTTAGGGAGCTCAAAAAGTAAAAGGGAATACACGATAAATGGGAATATACTGACAGGTGTAGATGAAATGCAAGATCTTGGCGTGCAAGTGCAGAGGCCCCTAAAAGTAGCAGTACAAGTAGTTAAGTTGAAAAGAAGGCATATGGAATGCTCTCCTTCCTTGGCAGAGGTATCGGGATATAGTGATGAAACCGTACATGGTACTGGAGGGGCCACAACTGGAGTATTATGTGCAGTTCTGGTCACTGCATTACAGGAAGGACATAATTGCTCTGGAATGAATGCAGCATCTATCTATTTATTTCCAAAGCATATTCATGACTTGGCCTCCACACCCTTATGTGATAGAGAATTCCACAGGGGTCACCATCTGGTTAAAGAAATTTCTCCTTGTCTCTGTCCCAAATGGTGTACCCTGTAATCATGGAGGTCGGTAATGTTCGTTCACTGATTCACTGATTCTCTGGTCAGCAGCATGGGTTCAATCCCTGCACCAGCTGTGGTTACAATGAAGGATTCTCCTTCTCAAGCTCTCTGAGGGGAACCAATATCCTTGTAGGGAGGTTTGCTAATCTGGAGAGTTTAAACTAGAATGTAAGGGGGCTGGGAACCAGAGCAGCAGGTCAGCAAGTGGAGGGATTGAGGGAAAGGTAGATGTTAGGAACAGTAAATCAGAAAGAAAGGACGGGCAGAGACAGATAAATGAACAAGATGGTACTAATGGGCTGAAATGTGTTTATTTCAGTGCAAGGAGTATTGTAGTAAGGCAAATGATCTTAGAGTGTGGATCAGTGCATGGGGCTATGATGTTGTGGCCATAACAGCTACTTGGTTGAGAGATGAACAGGACTGGCTGTTCCAGGGTTTCATTGCTTTAGACAAGATACAGAGGAAGGTAAAAGAAGTGGAAGAGTTGCATTACTAATCAGGGAGAATGTTACTTCTGCACTCAGAGAGGACATACAGGAGGGCTCATCCACTGAGGCAATATGGGTAGAGCTCGAAAATAAGATGGGTGCAATCACTCTGATAGGACTATAGTATAAGCCCCCTAACAGCCACCAAATGGGGAACAAATATATAGGCAGATTTTGGAAAGATGCAATATAAACAGATTTGTCATAGTGGGTGACTTTGATTTCTCCAATATTGACTGGGACTCCTTTAAAGCAAGAGGCTTAGATGGTGCAGGATTTGTTAGGTGCATCCAAGAGGGTTTTTTGAAACAGCGTCCAACTAGAGGAGGCACCATGCTAAACCTTGCATTGCTAATGAGTCTGGCCAGGTGGCTGACCTATCAGTGGAAGAGCATTTTGGAAAATGTGATCACAACTCCTTAAGTTTTAAGATAGCTATGAACAAGGATAAGTCAGGACCTTGTGGGAAGGTACTAAATTGGGGGAGGGCAAGTTATGTCAGTATTAGGCAGGAGCTAGGGAGTGTTAATTGGGAGGAGCTGTTTTCAGGCAATTCTACATTTGATATATGGGAACTGTTTAAAGACCTGCTGATGAGAATTCAAGACTGGCATGTTCCAGTAAGGAGAAAGTTGGGAATTTAGTCAAAAGGAAAAAGGAAGCATATGTAAGGTTTAGGAAGCTAAAATTGGACAGGACCCGTGAGGAATATAAAGAAAGCAGGAAAGTACTCAAGCAAGGAATTAGGAGAGCAAGAAAGGGTCATGAAATGATCTTAGCAAGTAGGGTTAAAGAGAATCCCAAGGCATTCTATACAGATATTAAAAACAAAAGGATAACTAGGGAGAGGGTAGGAGCACTCAAGGATATGGGTGAGATCCTAAATGAGTACTTTGCATTGGTATTCACCCAGGAGAAGGATGTGGAGGATGGTAAGATTAGTGTGGAGGATGCTAATATGCTAGGGCATTTTGGATCAATTAAGAAGTGATGTTGGGTCTCTTGACGAGGATTAAGGTGGATAAGTTCGCTGCGCCTGATGGCATCTATCTCAGGTTACTGAGAGAGGCAAGAGAGGAGATTGCTGGGACCTTGACCAAGATCTTTGTATCCTTGTTAGCCACTGGAGTGGTCTTGGAGGCCTGGTGAGTAGCTAATGTTGTTTCTCTGCTCAAGAAAGGCAATAGGGATAATCCAGGAAGGTATAGACTGGTGGTCTGGAAGCTATTGGACAGAATTCTTAGGGATAGGACTTACACACATTTGGAGTAGCATGGCCTAATTAGGCACAGTTAGCATGGCTTTATGCAGGGTGAATCATGCCTTACTAACTTGATTGAACTTTTTGAGAAATTGACAAATGTGATCAATGAGGGTAGAACAGTGAATGTTGTTTACATGGATTTTAGTAAAGCTTTCAACAAGGTCCCTCATGTTCGGCTCATTCAGAAGATTAAGATGCATGGGATCCATGGTGACTTGTCTGCGTGGATTCAGAATTGGTTTGCCCGTAGAAGGCAGAGGGTAGTTGTGGAAGGGTGTTTTTCAGGCTGGAGGCCTGTGACCCAGTGGTGTTCTGCAGGGATCCGTACTGGGACCTCTGCTATTTGTGATATATATAAATGACTTGGATGAAAATGTAGACGGGTGAATTAGAAAGTTTGCAGACGATACAAAGATCGGTGGAGTTGTGGATAGTGTAGAAGGTTGTCAAACGATACAGTTAGATATAGATCAGTTGCAGATATGGATGGAGAAATGGCAGATGGAGTTTAATTCAGGCAATTGTGAGGTGCTGTACTTTGGGAGATCAAATAGTCCGAAAAAGTGTACAGTTAATGGCAGGACTCTGAACAGCATTGATGTACAGAAGGATCTTGGGGTTCAACTCCATAGCTCCCTGAAAGTGGCCACACAAGTAGACAGGGTGGTAATGAAAGCGTTTGGCATGCTTGCCTTTGTTGATTGGGGAATTGTGTACAAGAGTCAGGATGTCATGTTGCCACGTTACAGGAAGGGTGTGGAGGCTTTGGAGAGGGTACAGAAGGGTTTTACCAGGATGTTGCCTGGATTAGAGGGTAGGAGCTATAAGGAAGGGTTAGAAAAATGTAGTTTGTTTTCTCTTGAGGCTGAGGGAGACTTGATAGAAGTCTATAAAATCAGGAGATGCATAGATAGGGTTGATGGTCACAATCTTTTTCCCAGAGTTGAAATGTCTAGTAGTAGGAGGCATGCACTTAAGGTGAGAGCGGGAAAGTTCAAAGGAGATGTGAGGGACAAGTTTTTTTGCAAAGAGAGTGGTAGGAGTCTGGAATGCACTGCCAGGGGTGGTGATGGAGGCAGATACAATAAGAGCATTTAAGGGACTTTTAGATAAGCACACGAATATGCAAGAATGAAGGGATATGGACTAAGGGCAGGCAGAAGGGATTAGTTTCATTTGGCGTCATGTTCGAACAACGTCGTGGGCCGAAGGGCCCAGTCCTGTGCTGTACTGTTCTATGTTCTCTCCCTTCACCTGAGGCGAGGTAACTCTTGAGTTACCACCAGTCATCTCTCTCTGATGGTGGGGCTATGGGACCTTTACCTTCACCCTGTGTCTTGAGACTATGACAACAGCCCCTGCCCCACCTCCCAGCCACAGAAACATCATCCCTGCTTTGTCAGAATTTAATAGAATAGTACAAACTCCCCTCTCATTCTTCTAAACTTGGGCCCAGTCAACCCAGTCTCTCCTCATATGACCATACTGTCATCCCAGAAATATTAGCGTTCAAACATCCGTCAAACCCTTTCTGAGAATCCAGCCACTCCTCTGGAGTAAAAGATTCAAAGATCCACAACCTATTAAATGGTAACATTCCACCTAATCTCAGTCCGAAATAGTTAACCCCTGTTCCAAGGCTGTGATTCCCAGTTCTACAGGTAGAGCTGTCAACAGCTATTCTAACAAGCCCCAAAAGATTTGTCATTGGTTCAACTATTTCACCTCTCATTCTTCTGACTTCTAGGAAATATAGACCTGATTTGCTCAATTCGTCCTCATAGCACAATCTCCTAGTAATTAAAGATCAGCCTTGTGAACTTCTGTTGCACTCTCTCTAAGGTAAGTATGCTCTTTCTCAGGCAGGAAGATCAAAGATGTAAACAGGATTCCAAGTGTGGTCTCGCTGAGGCAGCCTGCAGTGGCAGTGATTTAATTACAATTTCACTTTTGCATCTCCACTTCTTCTGTAATAAAGGCTAACCTATCATTTGTCTTTCTGATTGCTGTACCTGCCTGTTAACTTTCAGTCATGTGTACAATTTCACTCAGGTTTTGCTGAATACTGATATTTCCCAGCCACTTATCATCTAACAAAAGTGTTCTATTTTTCTAGGAGATAGCAAGAACTGCAGATGCTGGAGTCAGAGACAACTCAGTGTGGAGCTGGAGGAACACAGCAGGCCAGGCAGCAACAGAGGAGCAGGAAAGTTGACGTTTTGGGTTGGGACCCTTCTTCAGAAATCAAAAGTGTGCTCCTCCAGCTCCACACTGTGTTCTATTTTCCTATTTCTTTTTGGGCCGAAATTGATAACTTCCGTGTGTGTATGTTATCTGCCACTTAACTCGTTTATGTCCCTCTGCAATCTCTTTGCATCCTCCTCATAGCCTACTTTCCAACGTCACTTTATTTCATCAAATTTACACTCGGTTTCTTCATCTAATTCACTGGCATAGATTGTAAATAGCTGAAAGCAGAAAACTGATCCTTGTGGTACCCTGCTAGACACAGACTTCAAACCGAAAATGCCCATTAAATTTGACTTTTATGCTTTCTGCCTGTTAACCCAGTGTTCAATGCACACAACACAATGCGGAGAATACAGTAGACGGCTATTGATCCATTATGACCATGCTGACTTGTAGGTTAAGCTATCCCACTCCAATCACACTGCTCTGTGCCTTTCTGTCTGTGAGATGTTCTCTTTATTTAACTACGCAAAAGTCTGGTCCACAACTATTTCCTATCACAAGTAATTCCTGACCACCATCCAGAAATTTAATCATGTCTTGCTCACAAATTTACACAGAACATAGAACATAGAACATTACAGCGCAGTACAGGCCCTTCGGCCCTCGATGTTGCGCCGATCTGTGAAACCAATCTGAAGCCCATCTAACCTAAACTATTCCATTATCATCCATATGTTTAGCCAATGACCATTTAAATGCCCTTAAAGTGGACGAGTCTACTATTTTTGCAGGCAGGGCATTCCACGCCCTTACTACTCTCTGAGTAAAGAACCTACCTCTGACATCTGTCCTATATCTATCACCCCTCAATTTAAAGCTATGTCCCCTCGTGCTAGCCATCACCGTCCGAGGAAAAAGGCTCCCACTGTCCACCCTATCTAATCCTCTGATCATCTTGTATGTCTCTATCAAGTCACCTCTTAACCTTCTTCTCTCTAACGAAAACAGCCTCAAGACCCTCAGCCTTTCCTCATAAGACCTTCCCTCCATACCAGGCAACATCCTGGTAAATCTCCTCTGCACCCTTTCCAATGCTTCCACATCCTTCCTATAATGCGGTGACCAGAACTGTACGCAATACTCCAAGTGCGGCCGCTCCAGAGTTTTGTACAGCTGCAACATGACCTCATGGCTCCGAAACTCAATCCCTCTACCAATAAAACCTAACACACTGTACGCCTTCTTAACAACCCTATCAACCTGGGTGGCAACTTTCAGTGATCTATGCACATGGATACCGAGATCTCTCTGCTCATCCACACTACCAAGAATCTTACCATTAGCCCAGTACTCTGTATTCCTGTTACTCCTTCCAAAGTGAATCACCTCACACTTTACTGCATTAAACTCCATTTGCCACCTCTCAGCCCAGCTCTGCAGCTTATCTATGTCCCTCTGTAACCTGCAACATCCTTCCGCACTATCCACAACTCCACCAACTTTGGTGTCATCCGTAAATTTACTAACCCATCCTTCTACGCCCTCATCCAGGTCATTTATAAAAATGACAAACAGCAGTGGCCCCAAAACAGATCCTTGAGGTACACCACTAGTAACTGAACTCCAGGATGAACATTTCCCATCAACCACCACCCTCTGTCTTCTTACAGGTAGCCAATTTCTGATCCAAACCGCTAAATCACCCTCAATCCCATGCCTCCGTATTTTCTGCAAT
>NW_025974915.1:0-8226 GCF_021869965.1 Rhincodon typus
GAGCAGGGATGGTCAGTGTGTCAGGAGCAGGGATGGACAGTGTGCCTGGAGCAGGGATGGACAGTGTGTCAGGAGCTGGGATGGACAGTGTATCCGGAGCTGGGATGGACAGTGTGTCTGGAGAAGAGCGGGACATGCAGCCCTCCTGGACCAGAGTGGGACAGCTGTTAGATTGGACAGTCTGCCGTTTGTGAGCACGGTCAGACCACATGGGGAAACCCCTTGTATTGATTTACTGTCGGCCCTTTATAGAAAGACTGTAGCATTTATCTTTTTGACTTTATTTCTTACCTTTCTAACTTACACAGTGGATAACTGTAAGGTGATATAACTTTTTTTCTTTATTTCTCTATCTTGTATCTAAGATTTGTATCTAGGTACTTTGTACATAAGATGGCACAGTGAGGGACAACATTTTAAACTTTTCACTCTCCTCCTGTACTTAAGTACACATGACAATAAAACTAATTCTAATTCCAAATCTCAGAAACTGTCCATTGTGACCCAAGATTGGCCAGTGCCGTATGTAATGATCCCAGTTAATGGTACTGCTGGACAAGTCAAATGCCAGGATGGAATGTGGCCTGATAGATTTTTTTTGTCTTTTAGTTCATGTGATGGTCAGTCACTGAAACATAGTCACATGAGGATGCAGAATTTTAATATACTAAAGGTGAGAACAAAGTAAAGACTATCTAGATTTAGAACACTGTTAGAAAAAATTGTGAAACACCCAGCAAAACAAAATTCCAACCTATTTACCAACACCACCATATTACAATGATTCAAATTTGGAAAAGTTATACCTCCATATCAAAGTTGACTTAACTGATTTCTCCAGTTTCAATCCTATGAAATTTGAAGTCTTCTTATATGAATACTCACAAAACTGAGAGCTTAGACTTTCTCAGTTTCTAATAATGCAGAGATTTTTAACCAGACTCTCCTGGTCTAAAACTTGCAAAATTAAGCTTTTCCATTGAAGTAACATTTTCCCTTAAACTACACTGAAACATTTCTTTCCAGGGGAGAGACTATACTTGCATATTATCCCAGTCAGGTCTCCCCTGAGCTGCCCTAAATACTATCTATCTCTAGGTATTCTAACCAAAAATCAATCCTTGATTATTTTAAACTGAAAATAAGAGTACAATGTCTACTCAACAGTCTGTGAACCACCACAGTATAAACATTTTTCCATTGACACTCCAGGGGACCCTTGCCCTCTGACATATATTGGATTTGATCACTGTTCTGGAAGGACTGTCTGACTTAGATTTTTCCTAAAAGCAACCTCAGAAAAGTAGCTAACACCCATATGGCACTATTTTGAAATCAAAAACTCGAGGAATTATATCAATATATAAACATAAATCATTCACATTTCATCTCATGCACTGAGTCCAATCAAATAAATCATATTGGAAGAAAATATGCTTCCCGTATTGGATGATAAAAGTATCAGAATGCTATTTGAGAGTATGGAATGACTGGCAGCTTCAATTAACACAACCAGCCCTACTCAGCTTCTCCCCAAAAGATAAACCTTCCATACCTGGTATCAGCTCAGTGAACCTTCTCTGGGCTGCCTCCAATACCAGTGTATCTTTCATTAGATAAGGGACCCAAAACTTTTCACAGTATTCCAGCTGTGATTTCTTTTAGGTAGGTACAGGCTCAGTGTTAATGACTGTCTGGCAAATCTACTCTCCCTACACACACAGACCCACACACACACTCTCTCTCTCTCTCACTCACACAAACTCTCTCTCTCTCTCTCTCACACACGTATACACACACACAGCCGCACACACACACTCTCTGTCTCATGCACACACACACAAACACACTCTGTCTCACACACACCCATTCTCACACACACACACATTCTCACACTTATACACTCTCTCACACACACACTCTCTCTCACACACACACAAACACACACTCTCTTTCTCACACACACACAAACACACATTCTCACACTCACACATCCTCTCTCTCTCACACACACACACATTCTCACACTCATACACTCTCACACATACACACACAAACACACAAACACACACACATTCTCTCTCTGTGTCACACACACACACACAGACTCTCTCATACACATGCACACACTGTCTACATGGAGGCCTGCATATTTTCTATTGGTTCAGTTGAAGGGCTGGATGGTAGCCCAGTCAGATCCCATTGTGTTCACCTCTGGGCATTGGTGAAGCACAGATTCATCAGGCTGAGACAAACAAACAAAGTAGAAAACTAGGCTTGCACTATTTTGAGTATAGAAGATTAGGAGGTGATCTAACTGACAGGGTGGATATAAGTGTGGTGAGTGTGGTGGTTTATCTCTGCCAGTCTATCCTTCCTTACATAAGGTGCCAGAAACTGCTCATGATATTCTAGCTGTGGGCTGACTCGTACTCTGTATAGTGTTGGTAAAACCTTCTTATCCTCCATTCCGTCTGAAATGAATGATAACATTCTATTTGCCGTCCCTATTGTCTGCTGAATTTAGATCCTAGCTTTTTGTGATTTATAGCAGGAATCTCAAATCCCTCTGTTCTGTAGCTTTCTGCACTCAGTCAGTGGGTCTGGAGTCACAGGTAGGCCAGACCAGTTAAGGATGGCAGATTTCCTTCCCTAAAGGACAGTAGTGAACCAGATGGGTTTTTCAAACAATCAATGATAATTGTCATGGTCATTGTTAATTAGATTAGCTCCATATTCAGTTTAAGGTGAAGTTCACCTCCAAGAAAACCGAAAGAACTGTGTATGCTGTAAATCTGAGGAAGGGTCACCAGACCCGAAATGTTAACTCTGATTTTTCTCTTCACAGATGCTGCCAGACCTGCTGAGCTTTTCCAGCAACTTCTGTGTTTTTTTTTCACCTTCAAGAAACACACTATGCTGGTTTTGAAATAGTAAGAACTGCCGATGCTGGAGTCAGAGATAACACACAGTGTGGAGCTGGAGGAACACAGCAGGCCAGGCAGCATCAGAGGAGCAGGAAAGCTGACGTTTCAGGTCGGGACCCCCCTTCAGAAATCAGCTGGTTTTGAACTATATTGCCATTCCTTTACTGTCGCTGGGTCAAACTCCTGGGACTCCCTCCCAAACGGCACTGTGGAGGTCCCTACATCACATGGACTGAGGTGGTTCAAGAAGGTGGCTCATCACCACATTTCGAAGGCAATTAGGGATGGGCAATAAATGCTGGCCTAGCCAGCGATGGCCATGTCCATAAGACCATAAGATACAGGAGCAGAAATGGACCCCTCGGCCCTGCAATTCTGCTCCACCATTCAATCATGGATCATATGTTTCTAGGCCCCATTCTCCTGCCGTCCTGCGAGCGAAAAAAATATAAAGGTAAAGTTTTGATATTCTTTGTTAAATACTGTTCCAAATGTTTTGAGAGAAAGCGGGAGAGACGTTGGACAAACTGGAAATGCCCTTTACGCAACTTACAAGAAGCAGTTCGATATAGTTCTTTGGGGCTAAAAAGACCAAAGTGTATGGGGAGAAAGTGGGAACAGTTGGATGATCAACCATGATCATATTGAATGACTGAGCAGGCTCGAAGGGCTGAATGGCCTCCTCCTGCTCCTGTTTTCCATATTTGTCATACTCCATCCCCTCTATATTTCTTACTACCTTGGCCTTTCCAATATGTCACCGATCCCCTCAACTTCCCCAACCCCCTGGGCGATGACTCCCAATGGCACTGCTGGCCAACAGAATTGGGTGGGTAAGGGGCAGAACTCCTGTCTCCAGCCAGTTAATGCTCCTTCTCTTCAACAGGTGGTTGAGAAGCTGAGCCAACGTAAAAATGCAGCCTTTGGTCACCGTCACAAAACCCTGCCCCCTGACTGCCAACTCCATGGGTTTACCAAAGAACATCGGAATAAGCTCAACAGCGTTCCGAAGTGAGCGCTGAAACAGATCCGAGGTACCACAATCTAGAGCTACTCCACCACCATTAAACAACTGACTGTGTGCATTCCTGAATATCACAGAAAAGAGCGACATTTTATCAAAGCACACATCAGGACAAATGCAGTTATGCCATATTTCAAACAATAATAACTAATACTGAAAGGGAAAGGGCTGTTGATTGGTTGGCAGATCAATGCTGATTGGCTGAGATGTCGCCAAGGGAATATGGGCATATATCAGCTCAAGCTACCAGTTAATTCAGAAAAGGCACATGTTTGAACGCATTCCTTTTATTGCAGAATGCAAATCCCTGTGAATGAATCTATTTTGTTTCAAATGGCAAAAAAAACTGTGTAACGAATTCAGTTCATAGTCATCAGCTAAACTGGTAGCACACTTTGGATTGTTTGACTTGTGCTGTTCAATACGGTATCCCAAACTTAGCAGATGACATTTTGTTTTCGATCTTCCAGGTGTGGGCTGGTAGACCCAGCTATGTGACACTGTTAGTAAGCAATGGCCACTTGAATGGTTAAAGAGGGGCCTCACGCTGTTGGAGTGTGGTAGCTTGTTGTTTTTTGTAAATTAAATATTTTCAACGCTTAAAATCTTCTCAAACGTCCTCATCGCCCCAACAAAACGATTAATTTGGAAAGGTCAGCCTCTAGGAATGGGCACAAATTGCAGCCTGAGAGTCATACAGAACCTTCCGCCAACCATGTCTACCAGACTACACTAATCCCATTTAAAAACCGAAAGAACCGCCGATGCCGTAAATCAGGAACAAAAACAGAAGTTGCTGGAAAAGCTCAGCAGGCCTGGCATCATCTGTGAAGAAAAGATCAGAGTTTCGGGCCCGGTGACCCTTCCTCAGAACTCATTTAAATCCCATTTGAATGGACTTGGCCCGTAGCCTGGGCATTTTAAACATTCCAGATGGGCACCCAGTACAATTAGTGGGAAAGATGTCGTTCTGAACGGGAGTTTGCCAACTCTGGTCTGGAGTTGAATTTGACCAAAATTTTATATCATAAACAAGGGCTCTTATGGTGCAGTGGTAGCACCCCTATCTCTGAGCCAGGAGGTGTCTGTTCCGGTCCCACTTGCTTCAGAAGTGTGTCACACTGTCTCTGAACAGGTTGCTTGGAAGATATCTATAAAACCATGGGAAGGGGGGGGGGGGGGAACTTGCAGTTGAAATTCCGCCTTTTCTTTGGCGCTAGCTGCTCTACAATGCGGCAAACAAGTGGAAATTCTCAGCGTTAACATAGTTCAGTTCGTCAATTTCATGAGTTCCTTTGTTTCCTTTCTGTTTTTATGGGGTTTGTTTTTCCAGCTCTCCCAGGGAAAACCGACCCCAGCCAGAGAGAGAAAGGCGGTAGAAAGTACTGCATTGCTGAAGGAGACAGTCTGTCTGTTTTATTTTTATTGTTGTAATTTGGTTTGAATGGCTGAGATTGAGTTCTCCAGGACTCTGAGCGAGCTATATTGTGGGGGAGCAGCTGGGGGATTGTGTGCATCGCCCATTGCAGACTGTGTACAATAGATAAAGCCAGCGTGTGTCCTTTACAACAAGGCGAGATCCTTCCCTGAAAACTCAGCTGAGAGTTGCCTCTCTCTCCTTCTCTCCACCCTTTTCCTGCACAGTTTTTTTTTCCCATTCTGCTCTCTTCCCCCCCCCAACACAGATAGTCCCGATTGCACGTTGCAATCCCTCTCTCTTCCTGCAATTTTCTTTTTGTTTTGGAGGGTGGGCAGTGGAAGGAGGGGAGGGCGAAGCAACAGAGGTTTCTCTCAACGAACCGAATCGACACCGGAGCAGGTCAGTAATACCCTCCTTGGGGGGCGGAGTGCTGAGTTAGAGTTGGGCTCTGTGTGTTGGAGGGAGGTAGCAGCGTTTACAGACAAGGCTGGGGAGGGGTTGAGATCGGGCCCTCCAACAATCCGTTTGCGTTGTATTCTGGTTTGATATTGTTGTTCCTTTTGTCTTTGTACGTACAGAGGGTGTAAGTTGCAGAGAAAGTTTTGTCAGAGGTGGTGGTGGTGGGAGAGAGGGTACTGTTGTGTTTGCTCGGTTGTTTTTTTTAGGGATAATAAAGTTTAATGTTTCATAATTTCCCTTTCTTGGATTGCCTTGAACCGAACTGGGATTTTTATTTTGTGTGTGTTGATGGAGGGGGGGAATGTTTTCTTGAACAGTTTCAGCGCAGTTTTGCACTCTTAATGCTTACAGCCTGTGGTGTGGAGTGTATTGGCTGCAAACAGTTCCATCTCTCTCTCTCTCTCAGGGCAACTAGTTGAAGGCACAGGAAGGGAGCATTTAGCACAGATTGTAGGAACACAATAGCAACTTGTTTTGACTCAATCCCCTCCCCCCTTCCTCTCCAGTCTTTCCTCGTCAGCCACTCCCCAACTCGGTTTAATGTGATGGGAGTTGGGGACCAGAAAGTGATTAGAAGTTAGTTAGACTTGGGGGATAAAAAGTTGAGTTTTACTGAAGTTTTGTTCTCTCTTCCTCCACCTTCCCCTCCCCCAAGTTTACAGTGATCTGAGAAATTGCACCTTAATTTACTGTTTCTTGTTTGAGAAAAAAAGGTTTAAGACCATTGTCATGTTGCAACCAATTATGTTAAAAGGTATTCGGTTATGTGTGTTGCTGAAAACAGAGGTGTATCCTGAAGGTTGCTGTGCGCTCATTGGGGTAAATGCTAGAATGTTTTAGAGTCACAGAGGTCTACACATGGAAAAGGCCCTTCAGTCCATCGAGTCTATGCTAGTTTAAAGCAACCAATTAACTATTCTAGTCCCATTTTCCAGCACTTGGCCCATTGCCTTGTACGCCTTGCAAGTGTACATCTAAATAGAGTCATAGAGCTGTACAGCACGGAAACAGACCCTTCGATCCAACTCGCCCATGCCGACCAGATATCCTAAATTAATCCAGTCCCATTTCCCAGCATTTGGCCCGTATCCCTCTAAACCCTTCCTATTCATGCACCCATCCAGATGCTTTTAAATGCTCTAATTGTACCAGCCTCCGCCACTTCCTCTGGCAGCTCATTCCATATGCACACCACCCTCTGTGTGAAAAGGTTGCCCTTTTATTCCATTTTAAATGTTCCACCTCTCACCTTAAGCCTATGCCCTCTAATTTTGAACTCCCCTACCTGGGAGAAAGACTTGTTAAATGTTATGAGGGTTTTTGCCCCTACCACTCTTACAGTCAAGCGGTTATAGCAATTTATACAAGGGTAAAGGATGCTGTTTGTTTGGCAAGCCTGTGAGTTTGAGTTAATCTGGCCGAATTAACATGGGAGCTTTCTAACAGACCTAATTGATCTGTAGCTCTAAACTTGCAATTGTGATAAGAATTCTTTGCTCATTTAGTAAAAGCCTTCGCTCCAGTATAAAGTCAATGAAAGCAAAATACAGCAGATGCTGGAAATTTGAAATGAGCACAGAGAATGCTGGGGAAAATCAACAGGTCTGGCAGCATCTGTGGAGAGAGACACAGAGTTAACGTTTCATGTCTGGTGTGACTTCTTCAGAATGGTTATACAGTTCTGAAGAAGAGTCATATTGGGCTCAAAGCATTAACTCTGTTTATCTCTTCACTGATTTTTAAAAATAATCTTGTGTGGGATGTGGTTGTTTCTGCCTGGACTAATATTTATTCTCCATCTCTAGTTGTCCCTTGAGAAGGTGGTGGTGAGCTGCCTTCTTGAACCGCTGCAATCCATATGCTGTAGGTTGACCCACAATGCCCTTAGGGACGGAATTCCAGGATTATGACCCAGTGACAGTGAAGGAACGGCGATATATTTCCAAATCAGGATGGTGAGTGGCTTGGAGTGGAACTTGCCAGGGGGTGGGGTTCCCATGGATCTGCTGCCCTTGTCCTCCTAGAAGGAAGTGGTTGTGGGTTTGGAAGTTTCAGTATGAAGTTAGACTTGCTAGCTGCCATGCTTGCAGACAAAACAACAGTTTATTAAAGAGACAGGTTCGAGGAAATGCTGAGTTCCTTCTTTATTTACTGTTTTCATTTCAGAGGTCGAAATTAGTTAATGACAGTAATAGGGTCAAATAAGAGACAACCATAAGAGAAACCCAAACTTGGGATTATTTCATTGAATGTCCCTTTGTTATCACAGTTTTTATACAGTTTTGGTCTCCTTATTCAAGGAAGGATTGGAGCAGAGATAGTAGGAACTGCAGATGCCGGAGAATCCGAGACAACAAGGTGCAGGGCTGGATGAACACAGCAGGCCAAGCAGCATC
>NW_025974916.1:0-8226 GCF_021869965.1 Rhincodon typus
TCAGGACATATCCTGAACAGAGGGACTCTAGGTCAGCCCAGAAAAAAACCCAAAAACAAAGCTGAACCTCAGCCAAATTGTTACAATTTACTTCAGGATCCAGGCTGGAAAGTCATTGTAATTGCTGCTGGTGTGCAGACTCAAGACAGCAAGAGAGTCCCACTAGGCGTATAATGGGTAAGAGAACTCATTGACTGGTATCCAGGAGAGTGCACACCCTGGAAAATCCACTTGTATTTGGTTTTGAACAAAGAAGGGGTGAGGGCAGAAGTGCAGGAGATGGGTCGGACCCGATTGAGGGCCCTGTCGACAAACCCACTGACTCCCACAGCTACCTGGACTATACATCCTCACACCCCACTTCCTATAAAGACTCAATCCCATTCTCTCAGTTTCTCCGTTTCCGTCGCATATGTTCAAATGAGGCCAACTTTGACAAGGAAGCCTCCGAAATGTCCACCGTCTTGCTCAACTGAGGATTCCCCAACTCCCTTGTCGACAGGGCCCTCGATCAGGTCTGACCCATCTCCCGCACTTCTGCCCTCACCCCTTCTCTTCCCTCTGGCAACAGCAATAGGGTTTCCCTTATCCTCACCTACCATCCCACCAGCATCCACATCCAGAAGATCATCAGACGCCATTTCGGCCACCTCCAGCAAGATGCCACCACCAGACACATATTCCCCTCCTTGTCCACCTTCCACAGGGACCATTCCCTCCGGGACACCCTGGTCCGTACTTACTTCACCCCCAACACCTCCCCACAGCCCTGTGGCACCTTCCCCTGTAACCGGCGAAGGTGCAACACCTGCACGTTTACCTCCTCCCTCCCCAGTATCCAAGGGCCCAAACATACCTTCCAGGTGAAGCAACATTTCATCTGCACTTCCAAGAATCTAGTCTACTGCATTCGCTGCTCACAATGTGGTCTCCTCTACATTGGGGAAACAAAGCGTAGACTTGGCGACCGCTTCGCAGAACATCTACATTCTGCTCGCAAAAAAGACCCTGAACTACCTCTTGCCTGCCACTTCAATGCACCACCTTGCTCCCTTGTCAACATCTCTGTCTCCGGCTTGCTACAGTGTTCCAGTGAAGCCCAGCGCAAGCTGGAGAAACAACACCTCATTTTCCGCATGGGGACCCTACAGCCCTCCGGACTCAATATTGAGTTCAATAATTTTAGGGCCTAAACGCTCCCATGTCCCAGCCTCCCAGCCCCCCACCCCACACACCAGGCCTTGTTACCACATAGCCTGCCACTACACACCCCCTGTTGTTAGTCACGAACAGTCCCCATTAACAACTATTCACCCTCCCAGCCTGATCGTTAGCAACTCCTTTGTCTGTCCAACTGTCTTTCTCTCTCTTTGGGCTCTATCCTATCGTTTACTCCCTACCCCACCCACTTCCCTATTTTCTGCATATAAACTGACGTTTTCCTAGCCACCATCAGTTCTGAGGGAGGGTCACCGGACCTGAAACGTTAACTCTGTTTTCTCCTCCACAGATGCTGCCAGACCTGCTGAGCTTTTCCAGCGACTTTGTTTTTGTTCCTGATTTACAGCATCTGCAGTTCTTTTGGTTTTTAATTGCATTCTTAGCTCTGATCTGATCATTCTTAACATTTTAAAGCATTTTCCCCATAACCCTTGATTCCCTTAATGATTCAATATCTGTCTGTTTTAAATGTATTTAATGAACCAGCCTCTGTGGTCCTCTATGGTAAGTAGTTCCACAGATTCATTACCTTCTGAAAGAAGAAATTCCTCCTCATCGGTGTCCTAAATGGGTGACCCCTTATTCTGAGATTATGCCCTCTGGTTCTAGATTCCCCATACCCTAACTACTTGCTGATGAAAAATGTTTTTACTCACATCATCCTTGCTTTTTTTGCACATCATTTTAAATCTATACTGTATCATTCCTGATCCTTTTACAAGCAGGAACAGCTTGTCTATCTTAGCTACCCAGCCCACTCAATTTTGAAAGTCCCAATCAAATCCTCTCACCATGCTGCTTTCCAAATAGTATGGTTCCAGCTTCTTCTGTTTATCCTCATAACTGAAATTTCTCATTCCTGAAACCAGTCTTGTAACACAGTCTGACTTCTCTCCAATCATGGGTGACTTTAATCTTCATGTAGATTGGGAAAAATCAAACTGGCAGAGGTAGCCATGAGAGTATATTTAGCTCATCTCCCAGAACAATTTGTTGTGGATCCAACAGGGATCAGGCTACTTTGGAAAGAGTCATAAAGGTCTGCAACACAGAAAAAGGCCTTCAGCCTATTAAATCTGTGGCAGTCAAAAACTAGCACCTAAACTATTCTAATCCCATTTCCAGCATGCCACCATTAGCCATCTGGTGATATGCAACGAGGCAGGTTTAATACATGATGGCAGAGTGAAATATCCTCTAGGAAACAGTGTCCATCCATGGTAGAATTTAGCATTTAGTTTCAGAGGGGGTAAGATGGGTCAGAAACAACAGAGCTAAGCTTAGGTAAGGGAAATTAGAAAGGATTGAGAGCAGAGCTGGTTAGAGTGGGCTGGAAAAGAAGTTTAGCAGCAAAGAGCTCAGGAGCAATGGCAGATGGTTAAGAAAATATTTCTTGGCACACAGCAAAGATATATTCCAGTGAAAATGAAGGATTCTTGCAAGGGGATTTAGGATAGCATCAGATTGAAAAAAAAACATACAATTTGGCAATGATTAGTAGTAAGTCAGAGGATTGGGAACATTTTTAAAAAATAACAAGTCTACCAAAAAAGTCATATAGAGGGAGAAGATAAACTTGCAACTAATATCAAGATGGACAGCAAGAGCTTCTTAAAAACACTAGAAGGATGAGAGAAGCCAAAATGAACACTGACTCCCTCAGAGAATGAGGTGAAGAAAATAATAATTAGTAACCAGAAAGTGCCAGAGGAGTTGAACAAATATTTTGCATGACTTTTCACGTGAATAGTATTCCAAAGTTATTAAATCAAGGGGCACAATGTGGAGATGAAATAAAACAATAACTACCACTCAAGAAAAATTGCTGAAGAAACTAATGGGGATAAAGACCATTGACTCCCTTGAATCTGATAGGTTAAACCCAGGTTATTATGGGGAGTAGCTACAGAGATAATGGATGCACTGGTGGTAATTTTCAGGAATCAGTAGATTCTGGAACAGACCCAGAGGCCTGGAAAACTGTCACTGTAATACCTTTACTTAAAAAGGGAAGAGACAATAAAAAGGTAACTATACGCCAGTTAACTGAACATCTGTAGTTTGGTAAATGTTACAGTCTATTATGGAGGATGTATTAGCACAGCATTAGATTGAGGTTATCCATTTTGGTCAGAGGAATACAAAGGCAACTTATTACCTTAATGGAGAGAAACTTCAGAGTTTTTTTTTTACAGCAGGTAAAAAGGATACAAATAGAATTTTGACATTTATTGCTAAAGGAAGATAGAATAAAAGTGTTGCTGCCACTGTACAAGACATTAGTGTGACCACACTTGGTGTACTGTACACACTTTTGGAACTCTTACCTGAGGAGGGATGTAGTTGCATTGGAGGCAGTTTTGCTCGATTCTTCTTAAGAGTAATTCAGTAATTTAGGCCTACACTCTGGAGTTTAGAAGACTGAAAAGAAGTCTTATTGAGCTATACAAAGACACAAAAAAGGATTGACAAAGTAGGTGTAGAGAGGATGGTCCCTCATGTGGAACAATCCAGAACGAGAGGTCATAGTTTTAGAATAAGGGGTAGCAGATTTAAAACAGATGACGAGCAATTCTTCTCTCAAAAGGGTCACGAATATGGGGAATTCACTCCCTCAGAATACGGTGTATGCTGGGACATTGAGTAAATTTAAGAAGACAGACAGATCTTTTCTTAGAAATAGATTCATAGACTCATGCGGCACAGAAAAAGATGTTTGGCCCATTAAGTCCGCACCGACATAACTAACAATAAATGTGCGCTAATCCCAATTTCCTGCATTTGTCCCAAATCCTTGAATGTCATGATATTTAAAGTGCTCAAAATGTTTTTTTAAAGGTTGTAAGGTTTCCAGCCTCCACTACATTCCCAAGTGGTACATTCCAGATTCCCACCACTCACTGAGTGAAAACATCTTTCCCCTCCAAATGCCCTTGGAATCTCCTGTCCTTTACCCAAAAATTATGCTCCCTCTTGTTTGACCCCTCAACCAAGGGGAACAACTCTCTATCCACCCTGTCCATACCCCTCATAATCTTATATGCCTCGATCATGTTCCCCCCAGTCTTCTTTGCTTTAGAGAAAGCAAACCTTTATCCCTTAACAATCCTATTCACGTTCTCTGCTGACTTCAGGGATCTGTGAATAATTACCCGAAGGTCCGCCTGTTCCTCTAAGCTACCCAGTGTCCTGCCATTCATTAAATACTCCCTCATCTTGTTGTTCCTTCCAAAGTGACGCACCTTGCACTTACCAGGGTTAAGTACCATCTGCCACTGGTCGACCCATTTAAATCTTCCTGTAACCTATTAACCACTCTATCACTCTTTGTGTCATGTGTAAATTGGCTTAACATTTCCCCCATATTTTCATCTATAGAACAAACAATAAAAGGGTCTCAGCATCCAACCCTGTGGTACACCCCTGGACACCAGCCTCCAGTCACTCAAACAACCTTCTACCACTACCATTTGTGCCCTACTATTAAGCCAGTTTCTGATCCATCTCGCCAGGTTTCTTATGTTCTTAGAAACGTATAATATGATCAAGAAGAGTCAATCACGCTGAACTACCTCCAGAGGCTGGTATCCCGCTACCAAGTCACCTTTTATTTGATTTCTGGAGAGTCCTTGACACTGATCCAGCTCCCTCTGACACTCCTGTTCTTACTTGTCAGCCGGGGCTCCCTCATTGGAGCAGATTAACAGCCCCAATCTAGGAGGCCCACCTGGCTGAACTTAACATAATTGCTACATCCCTTCCCCTCTGAGTCCAAGGACATACGCCGGTACTTTTTTTTGTACATCCTCCTGGAGCACATGGACAGGTTCCTCCAACTTTGCCTCTGATACAGGTGGCAAGCTCGCCTCTTCTGCCTGGAATGTCTCAGAAGAAATTCATTCTCTTCTTCAGGTGGCAACATCTGCCAAGTCCACTGCAGATTCAGAGGTATCTTCAACTCTTGATGGAGAGGGATAATCCACAGGTTCTGGAACAGTGGAGGAGCCAGGCACGTTTTGCTCCAGCACTGTTTGGAAGTTTACAGCTTACACATGGTCCACATGCTTGTTCAAGACAGTCGCACCTACCCGAGCTTTACATGCCACTGGACCCAACCTCGTGTTGACAATGCCCCGTCTGCATGCAGGGCCATTCCTGTGATTCTTACACCAAACATCATCCCCTGAAGTAAACTGTCTCTCCCACATAGCAGAGTCTTGTTTCTGGCATTGGCATTTCTGATGCTGTTTCACCCTCCGTCCCAGGTCCAGGAAGTTCAGATTTAACCTGGTGCAGAGTCTTCTCCACATCTGCAACTCTGCTGGAGCTGTCCCTGTAGTTGCATGAGGGGTGGTCCTATAATTAAATAGCAACTGGGACAGTTTGGTATCTAGTGAAGCTGTAGGCTGTTTCTTTAAGCTTGCCTTGAATGTTTGGACTGCTCTTTCTGCCAGACCTTTGATGATGATGATCTACAGCTGTCCTTCTATGCCAAATACCATTAAACTTTAGAAAACACTCAAATTCCCTGCTGGTAAATGAAGGCCCATTATCTGTGACCAATGCTGCCAGGAGTTTGTATGTTGAAAACATGTGCAGTCTTTCTCTTGTCATCCTGTGTTTGAGAATTGAACTCCTTGTTGGCACTCTGGGTGCTGCCCCACAAATGCTGCGACGTCTGTATTGAAGCCTGGCCATAAGACATAACTTCTCACCAACATCATTTTGGAAACCCCTGGATTATCCTGGGGGAGTTCAGCAAGTATCTGGCAGCGACCTTTGCTCAGGAGAAGTACTCTTGCACCCCATAATATCATCCGCTACTGTAATCTAGTCTCTCCAGGTTCAAAGAGTTTCAGTTCGGGTTGTGACAGCACTTTGGTTTTCCCCAGTCGCCACCAGCTGTTTCAGTTTTGCCAGGATCAAAGCTTTCTGCGTCCAAAGTCTGATATTGTCAGCTGTGACTAGAAGTGTGTCCAAAAAATTTAAAACCATTACAGACTTTTCCAGTGGCAGTACCACAGGTGGTGTATCTGCCAGTGGGAGTTGACTCAGTGCATCGGCATTCGCTACTTGGCCTCCCAGACAGCGTTCTAACTTGTAATTGCACACACTTAGTATTAGACCCCACTGCTGAATTTGATCTGAAACTATGGGCAACAGTGCCTTGTCCTCTTTAAGTAGAGTTAGCAGAGGTTTGTGGTCTGTTATTATTATAAATTTATGTCTTTAAAAAGGTATTGTTGGAACTTCCTGATTCCAAATATGACCACTAAATTTTCCTTCTCTATCAGGGCATATTTTGGCTAATGCAAAGCCTGAGTCCTGGATGCATATGTAATTGGGCATTCCCCTCCATTCAGCCACCTGAGTTAATACTACCCCAATGCCATACGGCGAGGCATCCCATGTCAATACCAGATCCTGTTTGGGATTGTTGTATGCCAACACATTAGAGGATGGTAGCTGTTTCTTTACTTCCCTGCAAGCTATGATTTGGCTACATGACCATTTCCAAGGCTGACTCTTTAAGAGTTGATGCAAAGGTACCAGGATGGAGGGCAGGTTATGACTGAACTTTCCATAATAATTCACTAGCCCAAGGAAAGGCCTCAGATCCAGTACAGATGTGGGAGCTGGGGCACCTTTGATCGCCCTCCCTTGATCTCCAATAGGTGTAACCTAGTGTTTTATCGACTCTCTAGCCCAAGTGGATCATTTGAGATGCCAGGAACACACATTTTGCCTTCTTAGGTGTACATCTGCCTGGGAGAAATGTTTGAGCACTATGTTCAATTTCTCCAAGGGCTCCTTATTGGTCTTACCTGTTATTAGCACATGATCTACATAACTGGTGACATGGGGTAAGAACTTGTAAAATGTTCTTCATTATCCACTGAAATATTTCTCACGGAACCCCAAATAGTCTCGTACATTAGTACAAACCTTTATGGGTATTAATTGTAGCATGCTTCTGGGAATCCTCATCTAACCACAATTGCAAGTTTTCATTGCTCATGTCCAGCTTCGTGAAGGACAGCACCCCCTGCTAGCTTTGTGTATAAATTCTCTCTGCAAGAGATTTGGTATTTATCCAGCTGCAATGTTTATTTAAAAATCCCCAAAAAGTCAAACCAACTTGTTGGGCTTAGAAAAAAAATAATAAATCGGTACGACTGGTGCTGCGGATTCTGCAAATTGCACTGGTTTCATAATTCCTTTGCTTTCCAGCCTTCTGATTTCTGACTCTACTTTTACCCACAAGGCAAATGGCAATGGGTGGGCTTTGCAGAATCATGGAATTGCTTCTTGGTCAACATGCAAGGTGGCCTTGGCTCCTTTGATAGACCCTAGACTTTCCTGAAAAACTTCCAGATATTTAATTATGACTTCGCCCAGGCAGCCAATTTCTATCCATAAAGTGTTGAGTCAATCTAGGTGACTCCTTCTCAATCAATCAATTTCACCCCATCAAGCTTGGGACCAAGCCTTTTACTATAAATCAGTGGTAACTGAACCAGCTGCTTCTCATAAGAAACCAGAACCGAAGTTGCACCCTTATA
This sequence comes from Rhincodon typus, assembly GCF_021869965.1. Taxonomy (NCBI): domain Eukaryota; kingdom Metazoa; phylum Chordata; class Chondrichthyes; order Orectolobiformes; family Rhincodontidae; genus Rhincodon; species Rhincodon typus. Next base: position 7,785 of record NW_025974916.1, read on the forward strand.
GTCTGTAAAGGTTCTCTGGTATAAGTTCTCAGTCTAGCTGAGATCTTGCACAAACTTAAGGGTTGAAATCCAGAGCGTATTTTGGTAAAGGGTGGTTCTGCAATCACTAAAACTGTCATGCCGGTATCAAATGCCATTAGAACCAGGTGACCATTTAACCAGATGTTTATTTTGATTGATTTTGATTTGGATTTGTTCAAAACCAAATACAAGTGGATTTTCCAGGGTGTGCACTCTCCTGGATACCAGTCAATGAGTTCTCTTACCCATTATAGGCCTAGTGGGACTCTCTTGCTGTCTTGAGTCTGCACACCAGCAGCAATTACAATGACTTTGCAGCCTGGATCCCGAAGTAAATTGTAACAATTTGGCTGAGGTTCAGCTTTGATTTTGGGTTTTTTCTGGGCTGACCTAGAGTCCCTCTGTTCAGGATATGTCCTGA
>NW_025974917.1:0-1200 GCF_021869965.1 Rhincodon typus
GGATGTGAATATTGAGTCAGAGAGACTGTCGGAAAAGGGCGGGCGGGTTAGTCGAACGTAACTGTGTTTGTGTGTACGCTCATATCATGATATTCCCGAATCTCTCTTTGCAAATATAAAAAATATTTTCAATTCAAATTATCCCCCTGCTCCCCCACTAAACTCCAAAGGTAGAATTCAAGGCAGTGTATTTGTTGATGTTAAGATTTCAGTCTAAAAGTGACGATACTGTCACCGCTCAGCTCAGACAGCGCGATTAGTGCAGCAGAAAAATGCGTTCAACTCGACAACGGAAGCGTCAATTCGAGTGAAAACGTTTTGGCCGCAAACCTTCCCGTGTCAGGGTCAGGAACGATCGAGGCTGGCTCTCTGGAGATGCTGAATTGCAGAGGAACTGGAGAGTTTCGGCCGATAGAGAAACACAGAGAGGCAGCAGGAGCAGGGAGCAGAGGGCAGGATGTCTCCGCGCCGTCCGCTCGCTGCCTTTAAGTTGCTCAGTGCCGCCACCAGCAGCTTCATTGCTGACCCAGTTCAGTCTGACAGAGAGAGATTCAGCGCAGAGTTCTCGACATGAGCGACAGTGCAGCCGCCGAAACGGCTCCTCCAGCTTCCGCCATCACCAAACCCAAGACTCCGAAGAAGAAGGCGGCGGCTCCCAGGAAAAAACCAGCCGGTCTCGGGTTGGGTGAGCGGATTGTGAAGATTGTCGGGGAGAGCAGCGACCGGAAGGGGACGTCTCTGGCCGCTATAAAGAAGGCACTGCAGAGAACCGAGGTCAATGTGGAGAAGCAAAATGCACAGATCAGGATGGCTATCAAGAGGCGTCTGGCGAAAGGCTCCCTGGTTCTGGTCAAGGGCCAAGGCGTCTCCGGCTCCTTCAAACTCCCTAAGAATCCAGTCAAGGCAAAAGTGGGAAAGAAGGCGAAACCAGCAGCAGCCGCCAAGAAACCAGCCGTGAAGAAAACAACGGCCAAGAAGGCGACAGCGAAGAAATCCCCAACCAAGAAAGCAACAGGCAAGAAAGCGGCCGTCAAGAAGGCAGCAACGCCAAAGAAAGCGGTGAAGAAAGCAGCGCCTAAGAAAAAAGACTCCCGTGAAGAAGGTGAAAAAGACCAACAGCCCCAAGGCCGCAAAACCGGTCCCGAAGTCGGGGAAACCGAAGACCAAGCCCAAAGCGAAAGTGACCAAGAAAGCAGCAAA
>NW_025974917.1:1300-2735 GCF_021869965.1 Rhincodon typus
GAAATCGGGTAAACCGAAGGCCAAGCCCAAAGCGAAAGTGACCAAGAAAGCAGCAAAGAAATGAAGCAGTCTGTGCAACATGTAACCACCTGAACACAAAGGCTCTTCTCAGAGCCACCCATATCTCTCAGGAAAGAGCTGAGCCCGGATCAAATGATCCCTGTCCCATCTCCGAGTGCAGGGATAAATTATATGTTAATTAATGTGAGTAACTCGTCCACATTTCTCTACCAGATTTACACCCAGTCTCTCTCCCACACTCTACAATAAATCAGTATTAGGTCCACATCATACTGCCCATAGGTTCGAGTGCAGTTTCATTTCATGTCCGTCTGCTTTTCACATATTCAGGGAGAGTCTCTGAGAGGAACACTGGGCCAGAAACCCCGCTTCGCAACACAATCCCCAAGAAATGATTTTCTCCCATTCAGCTAAAGGAATAGAAACTGACATTGAAATGGAAGCAACCGTATGTTGTCTCGTTAAGAAAGGCCGGGACATGGCCGTTTAATTGTGTCGCAACTGCTTTTAAAAGTTCCAGGTTATATTATCTTTGAACATGAAGCTTGACTCTGCAGGTTTTCTGCCGGGCATTATGTTCACAGCCCTTGTGGAGAAAAGGTTGAGTTCCAGATTCAATTGGGGGCGGGAGTTAGCTGGAGGCGGAGCTGGACATTTCTCTGTCTGTCACTCAGTTTCCTGCCCGGGCCGCCTCTCTCTTTCTCAGTCAGGCCGCCCCGGGCTGTGTAAAAAAGGAAGGTGAGGCAGCTCGAATCGCATTCGGCAGCGATTGGAGTGAAGAAGCGTGATGTCTGGAAGAGGCAAAGGCCTGGGGAAAGGCGGAGCGAAGCGGCACCGCAAAGTGCTCCGTGATAACATCCAGGGCATCACGAAACCAGCCATCCGGCGCCTGGCTCGCCGTGGTGGGGTCAAGCGCATCTCGGGCTTGATCTACGAGGAGACCCGCGGGGTGCTGAAGGTTTTCCTTGAGAATGTGATCAGGGATGATTTCACTTACACGGAGCACGCCGAGCGCAAGACGGTCACTGCCATGGATGTGGTGTACGCTCTGAAACGCCAGGGCCGCACTCTCTATGGGTTCGGCGGCTGAGCAAATCGACCCTTTTCCAGCGAACCAAAAGGCTCTTTTCAGATCCACCCAAACCCTCCAAGTGAGAGCGGAGACCTGAGCACAGGAAAGGCTGCACATAGAGAGGGTGTAGTGTACCGCAGCTGGTTATAATTCTGCCCTGATGCGAAATGTCACAGATTGCAGTATTTCTATTTCATTCCTTCCAGGAATGATATTCAGTTCAGTTTTCATTCAGGGAAGCCTGCAGATGTTTTAATGGCCTGTTGTTACACTCTGTCTGTTACAGTTTTCGGACTAATTCTAACTGGGTGAAAGAAAAATGAGCCGATAAATTGAGATTGT
>NW_025974917.1:2835-8225 GCF_021869965.1 Rhincodon typus
GAGGTGTTAATTCTAATTTACAAAAGCTTTTTATCCAAAATCCCACAGAAGATATTAGCATGTTAAAATCAATGAAATGGGATTGGTGCAGAGCATTGAGGATGACTTTCTAAAAAAAAACTAGTTGGATAAGAGGAAACACAAAAGAAATGAATGGATCCTTTTCTCAATGGCAAGCAGTGTCGAGGGGTCATGGCAAGAATCAGTTTTGGGATCAAAGCTCTTCACAATATATTCACAATGGTTTAGATGGGGGAACTAAATGTAGTATCTCCAGATTTATTGATGAGACAAAATTGGATTGGATGGTCAGCTCTGAAAGAGGATGCATTGTTTGTGAAGAAGTCGAGTCAGTGGGCAAATCCATCTGAGGCACTGTATAAATTGGATAAATGTAAAGTTATACACTTCGGTAGCAAAATAAAAGGAAGGCATGTCATTTTCTGGAAGTCCATAATTGGACCCAGTGGAATTTGCAACGAGACCTGGGTGCCCTCACAAACCAATCACTGAAAGTAAGCATGTAGGTGCAGCAGGCAGTAAGGAAGGCAATTGGTATGTTGGCCTTCATGGAGAGTGAATTTGAGTACAGGAGAAAGGATAAATTGCAACAATTTAACAGCGCATCTGTGAGAAAACACCTCGAATACTGACAGCAGGTGTGGCCTCCTTATCTGAGGAAGGATGATGTTACTATACAGGTAGTTTCAATGGGCAGATCACTGGGATGGAAGGAGAGGTTGAATTGTTTGTGAATATATGTGCTTAAATTCAGAAGAATGAGAGATTCTCTTAGAAACCTGTAAGACACTGGCAGACCTAAACAATGTAAATGCAGGAAGAAATTTCCTGATGGAAGGAGTCATATGTTTCGGAGAAGGGATTGGCCATTTAGGGCTGAGATAGTGAGAGTATTCTTCATTCAGAGAACGGTATGCCTGTGGAATTCTCCGCCACAGAAATCAGCTACGTCCAACACATTGTGTGATTTCAAAATGGTATTGGGTGTAGCAATTGTGGCTAAAGGGAATCAAGGTATAATTGGCTTAACGGCAAGAGACAGAGAGTGAAGATGGACGGCTGTTTTTCAGACTGGACGCCTGTCACCAGTGGTTTCCACAGGGATTGGTACTGGATCCGTTATTGTTTGTCATATATAAAAATGATTTGAATGAGAATACAGAAGGCATGGTAGCACGTTTGTGAATGATAGCAAAGTTAGTAGCATAGTAGTGAATGGAGAAGGTTTTCTGAGATTACAAAGGGATCGTGATCTAATCGGCAATGGGCTGCAAAATGGCAGATGGAGTTCAATCTGGATATATGTGAGGTTTTACATTTTGGTGCAGCATGCAAGGGTAGGCCTTATACAATTAATGGTCGGGCTTTGGGTAGTGTTGTAGAACAGAGGGACCGAGAATTCTTTTCAGTCTGCATCACATCTAAACAGGGTGGTTAAGAAGGTGTTTGGCACGCTTTCCTTCGCTGCTCAGTCCTTTGAGTTTAGGAGGTGGCAATCACATTGAGGTTGCACAGGGCATTGGGAGAGGCCACTTCTGAAATACTGCGACCAGTTCTGGTTGACCAGTTAAAGGAAAGATGGTATTGAGCTGGAGACGGTTCAGAAGAGATTCATCAGTAGTTGCCGAGTATGTAAGGTTCGAGTTATAAAGCCAGGATGGATTGGCTGGGAGTTTTTTTTTTCACTCGAGTGTAGGATGTTGAAAGTCAGCTTATAGAAGTTTATAAAATAATGAGGGGGTAAGACAGAGTTAATGGTAGCTGTCTTTTGCCTGAGATGCGGGTAATTGAAGAGCAGCGTGGACATTTTTAAAGTGACAGGAGAGAGATTTTAAAAAAAATACAGGAGGGGTATTTTTTTTCATAGAGCCTGATGCATGTGGAATGAACTTCCTGACGAAATGGTCTATGTGGCTACCATTACAACATTAAAACGACGTTTGGATAAGTACATAAATATGACAGGTTTGAAAGTAAATAGGCCAGGGAGTGGGAGGTGGAACTAGTTCAGTTTGGCACTATATTCGGCATCTACTGATTGGACTTAAGGGTCTGTATCCTTGCTGTATGACTCTATATGAGAGAAAAACGGACACAGGCTATTGAGTTGGATGATCTGCCATTTTGATGAGTGGGTGGAGAGGTTTGAAGGGACGATTAGTTAGGTCCAGTTGCCATTATTTATGTTTCTGTGTCTGTTGATTTCCAGAACCAATGTTGAGTACAGTCACCAGAATGAAAAATACTAATGTGGGTCAATATAACTTCAAACCAGATGATTGGCTCTTGCAGCTGAATCTGGAGAAGAGCGAATCTCCGGCGCACAGACCTCAGAGAGTTTAACGGTTACTAAGGAGAAAAAAAACTACAACTAACTCCCTGAATATCGGAGCAAAGGCTGAGAAAAAGAAATTATATCCTTCCACATTTATATTTCGCGATATTTCTGGCCTGTGACTGTATGAATGAGAATATTGAGTCAGAGAGCCTATAGGTAAAGGGCGGGCGGGTGAGTCTCACGTAACTGTGTTTGTGTGACCGCTCATATCATGACATTTCCGAGTCTCTCTTGTGCAAATCAAAAAGATTTTCAATTCAACTTATCCCCTTGCTCCCTCACTAAACCCCAAAGCTAGAATTCAAGCCAATGCATTTGTTGATTTCAAGATTTCAGTCTAAAAGTGACGATAATGTCAGCGCTCAGCTCAGAGAGTGCGATCAGTGCAGTAGCAAAATGCGTTCAACTCGACAACGGAAGCGTCGATTCGAGTGAAAACGTTTTGGCCGCAAACCTACCCGTGTCAGGGTCAGGAACGATCGAGCCTGGCTCTCGGGAGATGCGGAATTGCAGAGGAATTGGAGAGTTTCGGCCGAGAGAGAAACACAGAGAGGCAGCAGGAGCAGGGAGCTGAGGGCAGGTTGTCTCCGCGCCGTCCGCTCGCTGCCTTTAAGTTGCTCAGTGCCGCCACCAGCAGCTTCATTGCTGACCCAGTTCAGTCTGACAGGGAGAGATTCAGCGCAGAGTTCTCGACATGAGCGACAGTGCAGCCGCCGAAACGGCTCCTCCAGCTTCCGCCAGCACAAAACCCAAGATTCCCAAGAAGAAGAGGGCGGCGGCTCCCAGGAAAAAACCAGCCGGTCCTGGGTTGGGCGAGCGGATTGTGAAGATTGTCGGGGAGAGCAGCGATCGGAAGGGGACGTCTCTGGCCGCTATAAAGAAGGCGCTGCAGAGAACCGAGGTCAATGTGGAGAAGCAAAATGCACAGATCAGGATGGCTATCAAGAGGTGTCTGGCGAAAGGCTCCCTGGTTCTGGTCAAGGGCCAGGGCGTCTCCGGCTCCTTCAAACTCCCTAAGAATCCAGTCAAGGCAAAAGTGGGAAAGAAGGCGAAACCAGCAGCATCCGCCAAGAAACCAGCCGTGAAGAAAACAACGGCCAAGAAGGTGACAGCGAAGAAATCCCCAGCCAAGAAAGCAACAGGCAAGAAAGCGGCCGGCAAGAAGGCAGCAACGCCGAAGAAAGCGGTGAAGAAAGCAGCGCCTAAGAAAAAGACTCCTGTGAAGAAGGTGAAAAAGACCAAGAGCCCCAAGGCCACAAAACCGGTCCCGAAATCGGGTAAACCGAAGGCCAAGCCCAAAGCGAAAGTGACCAAGAAAGCAGCAAAGAAATGAAGCAGTCTGTGCAACATGTAACCACCTGAACACAAAGGCTCTTCTCAGAGCCAACCATATCTCTCAGGAAAGAGCTGAGCCCGGATCAAATGATCCCTGTCCCATCTCCGAGTGCAGGGATAAATTATGTATTAATTAATGTGAGTAACTCGTCCACATTTCTCTACCGGATTTACACCCAGTCTCTCTCCCACACTCTACAATAAATCAGTATTAGGTCCACATCATACTGCCCATAGGTTCGGGTGCAGTTTCATTTCATGTCCGTCTGCTTTTCACATATTCAGGTAGAGTCTCTGAGAGGAACACTGGGCCAGAAACCCCGCTTCGCAACACAATCCCCAAGAAATGATTTTCTCCCATTCAGCTAAAGGAATGGAAACTGACATTGAAATGGAAGCAACCGTGTGTTGTCTTGTTAAGAAAGGCCGGGACATGGCCGTTTAATTGTGTCGCAACTGCTTTTAAAATTTTCAGGTTTATTATCTTTGAACATGAAGCTTGAGTCTGCAGGTTTTCTGCCGGGCATTATGTTCACAGCCCTTGTGGAGAAAAGGTTGAGTTCCAGATTCATTTGGGGGCTGGAGTTAGCTGGAGGCGGAGCTGGACATTTCTCTGTCTGTCACTCAGTTTCCTGCCCGGGCCGCCTCTCACTCTGTGTCAGCTGTTTCTCAGTCAGGCCGGGGCGGGCTGTATAAAAAAGGAAGGTGAGGCAGCTCGAATCGCATTCGGCAGCGATTGGAGTGAAGAAGCGTGATGTCTGGAAGAGGCAAAGGAGGCAAAGGCCTGGGGAAAGGCGGAGCGAAGCGGCACCGCAAAGTGCTCCGTGATAACATCCAGGGCATCACGAAACCAGCCATCCGGCGCCTGGCTCGCCGTGGTGGGGTCAAGCGCATCTCGGGCTTGATCTACGAGGAGACCCGCGGGGTGCTGAAGGTTTTCCTTGAGAATGTGATCAGGGATGCGGTCACCTACACTGAGCACGCCAAGCGCAAGACAGTCACTGCCATGGATGTGGTGTACGCTCTGAAACGCCAGGGCCGCACTCTCTATGGGTTCGGCGGCTGAGCAAATCGACCCTTTTCCAGCTAACCAAAAGGCTCTTTTCAGAGCCACCCAAACCCTCCAAGTAAGAGCGGAGACCTGAGCACAGGAAAGGCAGCACATAGAGAGGGTGTAGTGTACCGCAGCTGGTTATTCCATATCTCGAACTGTAATTCTGCCCTCATGCGAAATGTCACAGATTGCGGTATTTCTATTTCATTCCTTCCAGGACTGATATTCAGTTCAGTTTTCATTCAGGGAAGCCTGCAGATATTTTAATGGCCTGTTGTCACACTCTGTCTGTTACAGTTTTCGGACTAATTCTAACTGGGTGAAAGAAAAATGAGCCGATAAATTGAGATTGTGTAACTTTTAGCGTACACTATTAGCTTTGAATATGCTTCAATCGGCGGTTTTATTTAGATTCATTAACGGAGGTGACACGGCCGGTTGATTAGTTTGAGATAACAAGGTGTGGAGCTGGATGAACACAGCAGGCCAAGCAGCATCAGAGGAGCAGGAAGGCTGACGTTTCGGGCCGAGACCCTTCTTCAGAAGTCTGGGCTGTGTTAAAACCCCGCGCTTTCCTCCTACCTGTTACGGGCAAATCAGGCAATGATCCCGCGTCCTGTCCGCGTTAACTGCAAGTTAGGT
>NW_025974918.1:0-8225 GCF_021869965.1 Rhincodon typus
ACCACCCTCTGTCTTCTTACAGCTAGCCAATTTCTGATCCAAACCGCTAAATCACCCTCAATCCCATGCCTCCGTATTTTCTGCAATAGCCTACCATGGGGAACCTTATCAAATGCTTTACTGAAATCCAAATACACCACATCAACCGCTTCACCCTCATCCACCTGTTTGGTCACCTTCTCGAAGAACTCAATAAGGTTTGTGAGGCACGACCTACCCTTCACAAAACCGTGTTGACTATCCCTAATCAAATTATTCCTTTCCAGATGATTATAAATCCTATCTCTTATAATCCTTTCCAACACTTTACCCACAACCGAAGTAAGGCTCACTGGTCTATAATTACCAGGGTTGTCTCTACTCCCCTTCTTGAACAAGGGGACAACATTTGCTAGTCTCCAGTCTTCTGGCATTATTCCTGAAGACAATGACGACATAAAGATCAAAGCCAAAGGCTCTGCAATCTCCTCTCTAGCTTCCCAGAGAATCCTAGAATAAATCCCATCCAGTCCAGGGGACTTATCTATTTTCACACCTTCCAGAATTGCTAACACCTCCTCCTTATGAACCTCAATCCCGTCTAGTCTAATAGACTGTATCTCAGTATTCTCCTCGACTACATTGTCTTTTTCCTGCGTGAATACTGACGAAAAATATTCATTTAGCACCTCTCTTGAAGGAGTAATGCTGAAAGAATGATAATATATTTCTAAGTCATGATGGTGAATGTCTTGGAGGGAAACTTGCAGGTGGTTTACATGTATCTGCTGCCTTTTCTTCTGTATGGTAGTGATCATGTATTGGAACGTGCTATTCAAGTAGCCTTGATGAGTTGTAGCTGTGCATCTTGTAGATGGTACATACTGCTGCCACTGAGCATCAATTGTGGTGGGAGGTGTTGGTGGATGTGCCAGTCAAGTGCGCTGCTTTGTCCTGGATGTTGTCAAACATTTTGAGTAATGTTGGAGGTACACTCCTTGAGGCCAGTGGCAGGGTATTTCCTCATAGTCCTGACTTGCATCTTGTATATGGTGGTGAGTTACTTGCTGCTGAATTCCTAACCTCTGACATACTCTTGGAGCCACAGTATATCTATGACTTGTCCAGATCAGTTTATGGTCAACATTCCTGGCTCTCAACCCAAATAGATTAACCACATTTAATTCATTTACTATTTCTGGAACCATGTGTTTAAATTCGCTGTTGGTTTATACTGTAAAAGTAATCTGTTGTGTCAAAAGTGCTTTGTGGCATTTCAATTAGAAAGGTCCTGTCTAAAAGTGAATTTTACTTGTTTCAACAGATTAAGAAAGGTCACAGGACACCAGAAATGAATGTACCAAAAGATGGTAAGCAAATTCCCAAAACACCATAAGCATTGTAATTTATCTCTAGTTATGTTGATGTCTTGCCATTTACCAACAATGCATTAAATTATCTTCTGTCCCTGCTCTGTTTCTGTGAACTTTCCTATTGCAAATCCTATGATCACATTTATAACTGTCCCACTATCGTGGCTCTACAACACAATTTGCAGCATGATTTATAACATTATAATTAGCACCAATTGGAATCCCTCCCTAAACCTCCTGGACTCTCTTAATCTCTTCACATCACCACTTAAAATCAAAAGTTTGGACCATGTTTTTAGGTCTAGTAGCTTTTTAGCTCTCCTGTTTACTGTTGGTTTTTGATCAGATTACTATAAAGCACCTAGGGGTATTTTCCTGGATGAAAGGTGCTAAATAAATGCAATTTATATATGTTCAGCTACTGCATTTTTTTAGCTAGTTCTTTTTAATTTCTAATTTCATTGTAATGAAAGGCCAGGAACTCAGATATTTTTCATTGGAAGGGCATTCTGAGTCTGCATAGGAGAAGGTCGGGACTGGAGGCCAATATGATGTAATGTGAATTAGTGAAAAACTTAAGATAAAATAGACATTTGTTTGATCAGTCGCATGTTGGATTCCTCAGGATTAAAGTCATTGGTGTTTATCTGCAGGCTCTCCTGTTCCCATTGGAGCTCGAAACCACAAGGATCATTGGCTGACTAAGCGGACTACATTGATAAGTGAGTGAGATCCCTTGTTTTGAAAAAGATTTCTCTCTGATACCTTGCCAGGTTGCTCGGGCATGAGATGAGGCTGTGGGCCTTACTAGTTATTTACCCGTGGGGAGCGTAATTACGAGGCCTGATCCTTCCTTTGTGTAGATGTACCCATGACCTGCCCTTCAAGTGGGGTCAGGAAACTGTTGCAGTCCCTTCTTTTATTCCATTTGAAAGTGGCTGTAAAATCTAGCACACTCATTTGGTCAGAGTGTGAATTTGATGCTCTCTCCCACATGTTCCTCATAGTGGTACTGAAAGGGGCAGTAGTTAACTGCGTGTGATTCATTTTCATACGTATGAATTTAGGAAGAGAAATAGGCCACTCAAGCGTGTTCTGCCATTTAGCTGATCTGATAATTCCACGTTCAAACCTACCCCTGAGAACTTTCCGCTATCCCCTTGCTTCTCAAGAATCAATCTACATCTGCTTGAAAAATATTCAAAGACTCTGCTTCCACTGCCTTTCGAGGAAGAGAGTTCATGGTGGAAGACACCTATAGCATATAAGAACTTCAAGAAAGTCAGGGAGCAGAGATAAGAGTTGGGGCTGTCACTAAGGAGAAGGTGCTAGGGAACCTGAAAGATCAAATGTTGGATAAATCACCCAGACCAACCAGACTACACCGCAGGGTTCGGAAGGATTTAATTGAAGAGGTGATGGAGGTATTGGTGGTGATCTTCCAGGAATCACTTGAGTCAGGGAGGGTCCCAGAGGACTGGAAAATGTCTAATCTAATAGAAGGGAGGGGGACAGAAAATGGGAAATGATAGGCCGGTTAGCCTGACATAGATCATTAGTAAGATTTTAGAGTCCATTATTAAGAATGAGATTGCAGGATATTTGGATGTGCATGGTAAATTAAGGCTGAGTCAGCATGGCTTTGTCAAGGGGAGGTCATGCTTGATAAATCTGTTAGAATTCTTTGAGGAAGGAATGAGCAAGTTAGACAAAGGAGAGCCAGTGGATGTGATCTATGTTGATTTCCAAAAGAACTTTGACAAGGTGCCGCACAGAAGGCTACTAAATAACATAAGAGCCCATGGTGTTAGAGGCAGAAAATGGGGATTAAGAGATCTTTTTCAGGATGGTAGCCAGTGACACGTGAAGTTCCACAGGGGCCAGTGCTGGGTTCACAACTATTCATGTTATACATTAACAACCTGGACAAAGGAGTTGAGGGCATTGTTGCTCAGGTTGCAGATGATACAAAGGTAAAGTAGAGGGACAGGTATTATTGTGAAGGTGAGGAGGCTGGACAAGGACTTGGACAGGCTAGGAGAATGGGCACAAAAGTAGCAGATGGAATACCATGTGGGAAAGCTATGCAACTTTGGTAGGAAGAATAGAGGTGTAGACTATTTTCTAAATGGGGAAAGACTTTGTAAATCTGAAGCACAAAGGAACTTAGGATTCAGGATTCTCTTAAGGTTAACACAAGGCCATAAGATATAGGAGTAGAATTAGGCCATTCGGCCCATCAAATCTGCTCTGTCATTTGATCATGGCTTATATGTTTCTTAACCCTGAAAGTTGCCACCCAGGTTGATAGAGTTGTTAAGAAGGCGTACGGTGTGTTAGAGGGATTGAGTTTCGGAGCCATGAGGTCATGTTGCAGCTGTACAAAACTCTGGTGCGGCCGCACTTGGAGTATTGCATACAGTTCTGGTCACCGCATTATAGGAAGGATGTGGAAGCATTGGAAAGGGTGCAGAGGAGATTTACCAGGATGTTGCCTGGTATGGAGGGAAGGTCTTAATGAGGAAAGGCTGAGGGACTTGAGGCTGTTTTCGTTAGAGAGAAGGTTAAGAGGTGACTTAATAGAGACATACAAGATGATCAGAGGATTAGATAGGGTGGACAGTGGGAGCCTTTTTCCTTGGATGGTGATGGCTAGCACGAGGGGACATAGCCTTAAATTGAGGAGTGATAGATATAGGACAGATGTCAGAGGTAGGTTCTTTACTCAGAGAGTAGTAAGGGCGTGGAATGCCCTGCCTGCAAAAGTAGTAGACTCGCCAACTTTAAGGGCATTTAAATGGTCATTGGATAAACATATGGATGATAATAGAATAGTTTAGGTTAGATGGGCTTCAGATTGGTTTCACAGGTCGGCGCAACATCGAGGGCCGATGGGCCTGTACTGCGCTGTAATGTTCTATGTTCTAACCCTATTCTCTTGCCTTCTCCCCATAACCCTTCATCCCCTTACTAATCAAGAACCCATTTATCAAAGGCTTGGCCTCCTTAGCCTTCTGCAGCAATGAGTTCCACAGACTAACCACCCTTTGGCTGAAGAAATTCCTCCTTGTCTCAGTTCTAACAATCCGATTCAGTTGGTAGTTAGGAAGGCAAATACAATGTTAGCATTAATTTTGAGAGGGCTAGAATACAAGAATAGGGGTATACTGCTGAGGCTGCGTAAAACTGTGTTCAGGACTGCATTTGTGAGCAGTTTTGGGCCCCGAATCTAAGGAAGGATGTGCTGGCCTTGTCGGAGGTCCAGAGGAGGTTTACAAGAATTATCCTGGGGATGAAAGGCTTATCATATGGGGAGCAGTTGAGGACTCTGGGTCTGTACTGGATGGAGTTTAGAAGGATGGGAGGGATCTCATTGAAACTTCCAGAATACTGATAGAACAGATGTGGAGATGTTTCCAGTAGTAGGAAAGACTAGGACCCAAGGGCACAGCATCAGAGTGAAGGGATAACCTTTTAGAAGCTTAAAAGGAGAAGGCAGGTGAATGGGTTTGAGAAATATATCAGCCATGATTGAATGATGAAACAGACTTGATGGGCTGAATATCCTAATTCTGCTCCTATATCTTATGATCTATAGAATATCTGCCCTTTGAGAGAGAGAATTTCTGCCTGTCTCTGTCTTAACTCTAGTTCCTTGCCCCAGCTTGGCAGTGTCCTGGCCAATTACAGAACAGGTGGTGGTCATTTAACCCTTTGTCAATCAGATTATGGCTAATTTGTGTTTTGACACCATTTTCCTAGTTCAACTAACCTCACACACGTTGCGAGAAGATGGGGGCTGTGGGGTGGGGTGAGATGGGATAGTGGTGGTAGGAAGGAAAATTAAATTGGGCCACCCCCAAATGGGGTAGCACAAAACTGCATTAGATGGTTGCTTTGAGAAAAATGTTGGGGTGAATAAATCTCTTATTAGCTCACTGCATTGCAGTGGCTTGTCCCTTTAAGAGAGACCAGCTGACTTGGTGGCCTATGTGGGCAGACTGTCTGTAGTGGCTCTTTGTCAAGTCTCAGACAAAAGACCTTCTGCTGCCTCTTCAGTCTGTCTGAACTCACAGGCAGCGTGTGTGTGCGTGCGTGTGTGTGGGTGGGTGAAAGTGGGGGCAGGGAATCACATCACCGTCGTGATCCCTTCACCGCACTCCAGCATCCTAAATCCCCACCCAGCAAGCCACATCAAACGATCCAAGCATGGTGCTCCTGAGAGCCAGCATTTTTTTTAAGAAGTCACACACTTTGGTCTGCCCCAGTAAATTCCCTCTCTCCAGCTCTATTTACAAGAGATTTCTGACAAGTAGCTTTAAAAATAGGACAATAACAGTTACAGCCAACATGGCAGCAAGCATTGCAGGATAAGTACCATCCTGAATCCTAGTGCAATCCTGGTTCACTCTTCTCGCCCTGTACATCTAACCCAGTACTCCTCAGACATCCCTCCCCCTCACTTTGAGGTTTCTTCTAAGCCTTTCCCAGGAGATTACATTGTGGCTAGGCTATCGGGGGGATGGGGAAGGGGGTACGGGAGTGCTGCGAATAATGGTGCTTAAGGCATCTTAAAAGTATGCATGTTAGGGAAAGGCTCAGTGCATTGTTTGGTTTTTTTTCCAGCCCTTCATTTCTAACTCTTTTGTTTTCTACACGGCTCCCTTGCTTTTCTATGCTCCCCTTCCAAGCTGCTGCTGCCTCAGCCAATACAAGCCAGTCTCTGTTGCTTGGTCTCTGCTGGGGATTTTGATCTGTCCTTGGACAGGGTGGGGGTGTCAATAGGGTTTTTACTATTGACCTCACTAACCCTGAGGGATTTGGACAGTGTCTATCTACTGAGGTCCCTGCCACTCCTTCTGCCAAACTAGTTTAATGTGAACAGGGTTTGGCTGTAATGCCCCCTGTAGTTGGTGTGCCAGGAACTCAGCTGGCACCCTGGTAAAGAGCCAATGGTTTCAGGAGGAGAAGCGAATTTAAGAGCAGAATTAAAATTGGTGCTGTGGAAACAGTCACTGGATGACACCTGGGAACAACATTCCATTCAGTTCCTGTTAAGAATGTGTCCAAATCTTATTGGTCAACTTTTCAAGAATGGGAAGATCCCATGACAAACTGTTTGTTCATTGCTGTCTTGCCTTCGCGACGCTGGACAAAGAGCCCTTCCTCCAGTGAGGGTAAGGTTATTAACAGATGCAAGCACTAAGCTGATATCATTCCCAGCTGACATCATCTGAGCTTTTCCAGCCAACTGTCCAATCACAGACTGTCTGCTGCCTCCCTCAGTATCACTCAAGGCTAGACATCGATTTTTAGCAGCCTATTCAGCTGTGGTTGGCATCACAGCCAAGCTTGATTTCAGTCTCACCAAATAACATCACCAACATTCACCAAATAACATGCTTTCCAGTAGTGATTGGGGATTCTGGCATATTAATTATATTCTCTCCAGTTCGTGATGTCTAGTTGTATCCCCAGACAGCCTCTCAGTTGTATAGCTTAGAGCACCCATGTTTGTTTTCTCTCTCTCTCTCTCTCACTCTCTCTCTTTTCAGGTCCCCCTCCCCCATTTGCTCCCAAATCTCATTTGCACATATTAACAATGTGTCAAAAAAACTGCATCACCGCGTTGTGTTGATCTGAAATGAAATGTCGTCTCAAGTGTATAATTCTCTGACTTCCTGTTTTCTCTAATCCAGAGTGAAGTTAAAAATACATGAGCATTATTACATGTGCACCCTTTACTTTGGTCCGACTTATTCCCAGTTATGTTGAAAAGGCCACTGGCCAGTGACAGTTATATTAAAAAGCACAGTTCTGTTTGTATTTAATTGGTCGAGGTCCAGTGATGGTTGTACTGAAATGGTCAGTGGCTATTACCTATTGTATTAAAGGCTAGTGCTGGTTGTATTGAAAAGGTTGAGACCCATCACCAGCTGTATTAAAAAGACCAGTGCTAGCTGTATTGAGAGTGCCAGTATCCTGTGCTGGTTATATTTAAAAGGGCAGTGCTAGTTTTATTGAAAGGAGAATTTCCATTGCTGGTTGTATTGAAAGGGCTAATGTCCAGTGCTACTTGTATTTAAAAAGCAAGTGCCAGTTATATTGAAGAGGACAGTGCCCAGTGACGGTTGTATTGAAATAGCCAGTCGCCATTGTCTGTAGTATTTACAAGATCGGTTGTATTGAAAGGGCCATTGTCCGATGTTGGTTGTATTGAAAAGGTCAATGTCAATTGTGTTGAAACAGCTGTGTCTGTTGAAAGGACAAATAATACCAGTGCCAACTGAAGGGACCAGTATCACTACCGTTGTATTGAAGAGACCTGAGCTTATATTGAAGGGTGTAGAAACGAGTGCTCAGGTATATTGAAAGGGCCTGTGGCCACTGCTCAGTTCTGTTGAAGGAGCCAGTAATCAGTTGTCTTTAAGGGGCCAGTGTTTGATGCTCTGTGTTTTGAGGGGGCTATATCCATTTGTAATGTCGAGGCAATGTCCGATTGAAGGTGCCCAGCTGTGTGGCCAGGGCTGATGTACAGTGGGGCCACTGCCCAATAGAGCCAGTGCCCTGTAGAGTGGATGGAGCCATTGCCAAGTTGGGGTCAGTGCCCAGTTGTGTGGACAAGGCCAATGCCTAGTTGGGGCTAGTATCCAGTTGGTTGGACAGGGCAAGGCCAGTTTCCAGTTTAGTGGATGGAGCTGGTGCCCAGTTCATAGACATAGAAGCCGACAGCACAGAAAAAAGGCCCTTTGGTCCATCACTTCTGCACCGGTCAAAAACAAACGCCTAACTATTTTAATCCTATTTTTCAGCACTTCGTCTGTAGCCTTGTATGGCTTGGCATCGCCAGTTGTGTGGATGGGGCCAGTGTCC
>NW_025974919.1:0-8225 GCF_021869965.1 Rhincodon typus
TTTTCTGAAGAAGGGTCTAGGCCCGAAACGTCAGCTTTCCTGCTCCTCTGATGCTGCTTGGCCTGCTGTGTTCATCCAGCTCTACACCTTGTTATCTCAGGATTCTCCAGCATCTGCAGTTCCTACTATCTCTCACTCCCATGAATTGAGAAGGTTTGACACCTTCAGGGATGCACTGAGGACAACCCTGAAGTGTTTGTGGTCCTCTTGGAGAGTCTCCTGTCAGGGAGAAGTTCCAAACACAGTAGTCTGCTGTAAGGCAAATGACTGTCACCACCCAAAGGAGCTGGTTTTGAGTGATCAGTACCTTGGTGCTGTGCATCTCGTCTCGGGACAGGATACTGCTTTTGGACCAGATTCCTTGCCATCCCATTTGCAGGATTGCGTAAAAGGCACCACTGAAGCCTCCATATAATGTTCCATGCAAACTAGCAGCTCCAACAAGTTAGCAAGATGTTTAGTACTGTATACCAATTACATTCAGAAGTGCCAATCAACAGCATGCAATGGAGATAAACAGCACATTTCCCAAAGTGCTGTAAAATAGCAGGATACCACAATAGAAAAGGCTGGAACATTTGAACACAAAAACAAGCTTAAACCTGAAGAGGATGACAAAATGATTTTAAAAAAATGCTGAATGATTACTTCCTCCAAATGCTCACTTGAGGTGACATATAAATTTTCTTCCACTAAAAGTGAAAGTACTGTGGAAAAGCTCAGGACTGATGTAATTGAGATCACAATTGTAAACAAGTACACCTACAGGCTTAGATTTTCCTTAAAGGACACAGTTCTGACAGAGAGAAAAAGAATGGGAAATACATTTGAGTGTTCCCAATTATTACGACAAAGTCATTGGGACAAAAGATTAGAGTTAGACTCATGGGTGTCCATGTTAAGGAAAGTTGACAAACCAGCACACAAAATGGCAACTGAACTTCAATTCAATATGAAATAATTTAGTTTTCTGAAGAAGGGTCTAGGCCCAAAACATCAGCCTTCCTACTCCTCTGATGCTGCTTGGCCTGCTGTGTTCGTCCAGCTCTACACCTTGTTATCCCTATATTAAGAATCAACACTGTTTTAGAAGGCGAAGGTGCTATTTGACCAACCACCTTGATCTGGAGCAAGTCAAAATGCAAAGTAACTGTAATAAACCCTTCAAAATTCTACTCAATATTTTCGGAAAGGTTATTTTATAAAAGTTCCAAATCAGGTGGACTAGTTAGACGTAAAAAGGTGTAGAGATTCAGGTTAAAGTTTGCGAATTGATGTTTTAAAAATTGGTGGTTAAATGAGTGTTGTGGCTGTGTTTGTGTTGTTGGAGGGAATATTAAGCGGATTATAGTAAGGCTCATTGTTTGGGCCCACAATTGCTTATTATTGACATTAATGATTTCGATGAGAGCACAGAGCTATACGCTGCATTCTTTAATAGCACGTCATTGTAGCACAGTTATTTTTAAGGAGTTTTTTTAAAACATACGAAAGGTTAGATTCCACAATATTTAAAAAAAACAAGCAAAGTCCTCTTTAAGGGCCTTAGTTTTAATTAAAAGCCTATTTACTACAGTCACTGGCAAAAACAATTAGTGGGTAGCGTTTGAAGAAAATTAGATCAAAACTTCTATGTATTACCGTTTGAGTCGCGTACCATGCCTGACTGAGTGACTCCTGTTACCGGCTTGTCCGGGAACTTGCTGTCAGGGTCGCTTCCTAGTTCCCTCAACTCCCGGTCACTCTTCAAAACAGAAATCAAGAGTGGTGCCTTCAGAAATTCGGCTCGACCCCTCCTCCTCGATGGTGTACAAAAGGAAATCCTCCCCAGGGAGACGATCACTCCACTCCGTACTCTCTATAGTCCGAACCTGATCAAAAGCAAGACTTGGCTCTGCTACGTTTTGCCAGCGCTGTCACGAGATATCCCTTCTTCCTAATCGCTATTCGGTTGGTTACAACTTGCTTCATAGTCGTTACTCTCGGAAAATGTGCAAGTGCTGTTGGACACTGCATTCACTTTCTCAGCCAGCGTTTTAATCCTGCTAACTACTACCGCTCCCGGTAGGAACAAACACACACCTCCCTCCTTGACACATTTAAAGGTATTCTGCATATTTTCCACATTTTAAAAAAAGTTCATGAATTCAGACACATTTGCTAATTTGCATGAAAGTGTACTGAAACATTATTAGCATTTCGCATTGCTTTTTGATCAGCTTAATGTTTTGTTTGGCAATCACCTTAAATCTATTGCCATCTCATTGTTGACCCTTCAGCCACTGAAAACTGAAAAGTTTCACTCTAAATTCGTTATTTTTTTTATTATAATAGTTTCTTAAATCTCCTTTCAGACATCTGCTCTAAAGAGAACAGCCCCACCTTCTCCAGACAATACACATTATGTCATCCTTTATCCTGGAAGCACAGCAGAAGATCTCTTTACGCTTTCCAAAGTCTTCACCTCCTTCCTCAAACATGGTGCCTGGAATATGACACAATACTGCAGCTGAAGTTGAAGGATGGTTTATGCACTTTCTGGGTTGAGCCTTATTTGTTTTTTTGGTGAAGTCCTGAGTTGTGTTAAGTTTTAAGAAAGGCCTTTGCTGCAAGAACTGGCAACAGTCCTATCTTACCAAACTTACCTCATTAATTACCCAAGATATCCCTATCTCATGTCTCCCACATCTGATTTCCACACCATCTTACTACATGCTATTCCCACAACAACTCAGCAACGTCCACCAAAACACTGACATCCCTTGCACCCACTGAAATCTTTGAAAGGCCACTGCAATGGAATTCTGAAGCTGTCCCTCTTGGATTATGGATGGAACCTGAACATGTCAGAAAACATGGCACTACAATTCTCTGAAGCTAACCTGGAGGTCTTGGTGAACAAGATGGTCCAGAGACAAGGTATTCTCTTTCTGACAGACTGATAGGAAAAAGCTGCACCACCAGAACCTGCCAGCCTGCTCTGCAATCACCGTCAGGTCAGTGCCACCTCCAGGGTGCGATAGAACAGCCCAGCTGTGCTGCAAGAGAGTCAGTGACCTTCTCTGCCCCACTAGGGCAAGGGCCACACTTTTCTCTCTACCATCCCCAGGGTGGAGGTGGCCCAATGGCTCAGTGGTTAGACTACTGCCTCACAGGGACCTGGGTTCTGGAGCAGCCTCCTGGCTGCTAAAACACAGATTGCTAACTTGGCCAAACAGCAAGGGATGCTGAGTACATTGGCCAAGTGAAACTCTGAAATCACAAAACCGACACACCAGACAGTGCAAACACAGCAGCCAGGTGCTAATGACATTAGCATGATTAAAACTGTTGCCTTTTACTTCTGCACAGAAACCCCCAACAATTTATCCACTAAACAAAGGACAGCCCAGACAAAAAGGCACCAGGTCCTGCTACACAAAGAAACTAACAGTAACATGCCATTTACACAATTGACTCTTGGAGTTGGTTGGCTCGCCAAGCTGGTTCGTCGATTTGCAGACGTTTCATCATCAGTGCGGCCTCTGATGAAGCGCCGTTGTGTTTTCCCACCTGTTATGTGAACACTGGAGTCCGTTGAGTTGGATTACCTCACTTCTGGTTTTCCTTCACAGTGGAGTGTATATGGGGTCGAGCTCTGTGTTTGTCGAGCTCTGTGTTTGTTGATGGCTTTCTTTGTGGAGTACCATGCTTCTAGGAATCCCCATGCTTGTCTCTGCTTTGCTTGTTCCAGGATCTTGGTGTTGTCCCAGTCAAATTGGACAAGCAAAGCAGAGACAAGTATGGGAATTCCTAGAAGCGTGATACTCCACGAAGAAAGCCATCAACAAACACAGAGCTCGACCCCATATACACTCCACTGTGAAGGAAAACCGGAAGTAAGGTAATCCAACTCAACGGATTCCAGAGTTCAAATAACAGACGGGAAAACACAACGGCGCTTCATCAGAGGCCGCACTGATGATGTTACCCAGCAGGGTAATGAAACTTCTGCAAAACAACAAACCAGTTCAGCGAGCAAACCGACTACAACATTCACAACCCAAGCTACAAATCTACTAAAACCTTAATGATTGACTCTTGTTTAAAACTATTAAGTATATCTTCCTGATTGGCCAGAACTATAGAAAAGTCCCAGAAAGCCAGCTAAAAGGTATAAAAGCAGAGTTCACCTGCAAATTTCTCTTGGAGTCATCTGACAAGACAGAGAGAGCATGTTTAGTATTGAAGGTTATTGTAATTTTGTTCCTAATAAAGTGGGACTGTTTTGCTTTGTTACTGGCTTGGGCTTGTATTGATTTGACCACTTTGGTATTATGGGATACCTGGACAAAATCATTTATAACGTTGTGGTTGGAGTTGTCTATAACTTGTTTCAAGAGGACCTAAGTGACAATTTGATTCCACCGAGTGGAGTTTGCACATTCTTCCCATGTCTGTGTGGGTTTTCTCTGGGTGCTTTGCTTTCCTCCCACACCAAAGATGTGCAGGTTAGGTGGATTGGCTATGCTAGACTACCCTGGGAAATAGAGTTTACAGGAATAGGGTGGATCTGGATGGGATGCTTTTTGGAGGGTTGTGACCCAAATGGCCTGCTTCCGCACTGCAAGGATTCAATTCTATTTTATCTCACCTCCCATCAAGACTTCTGCTGTACCACCTTCACTATTGCCTGCAACATCTTCCCTCACCCACTCTCCCCAACCTCAACCTCCCTCACCATTTAGTCTGCATGTCCTTTGTGCTGCCTCCTCAGTCCTTCAATACACCTCACCACTTTCTCTCACACATGCCAGCACCACAGCCTTGCTACCCATTATAATCTCATTCACCACCCACTACCCCCATTGTAGATTCCAATGTTCATGGAGGAGGCATGCACTGGTGCCCATAGATCATGCCCTGGGTTGCGGTTTGGTTGCAAGTAATATGAAGCCAATCAGTGGAAGCAATAGCTGAATCCATCAGGTACACACTCTAGGGTTTGCTAGTGAAGTCTTCCCAACATTTAGCTTGATTGAGAGTTTGATAAGAGGAGAGGTTGATCATTTATAAGGTGAGTTGTGGCAATTAACGAGCATTAATCCATGTCACTTGTCACCTCAATGGTGCCTAGTGAGAATCTTGCTATACTGCATGTGAAAAGCAGGACTTGTCATCCAATTCTGCCACATATCTCACCATAGTCCACATTGTTCAGACCCCCAAAAGATTCTGCCATAAACTGCTGATGATCCCATATGTTTTCTTCCCTGGTTTGTGCATCAATGCCTCCAGGCCCTTCAAGCAATACACCCCACATTATTATTTATCTCCTCTCATCATTCTATTGATGAAAACTTAACACTTATTTTCCCATCATCAATAAGCTTTTACCTTGCACTCCAAGCCCAAATCATTAAAGTTTACCATACACAGTAATGATGCTAATACTGAACCCTGAATAATACCACTACACATGTCCCTTGAGACCAAAGAACAGCCACTTGCTCGAATTTTCAGTTTTCTTTCTATTAGTCAATTTTGTATTCATGCTGCTACTGTCCCTTTATTACATGAGCTTAAAATTTTCTATCAAGCCAAGATCTGCTCCACTATTAAAGTTACCTCCAAGAAACTGGTCTTCCATTTTCATTCTCATCTAGATATCTCAACATTCTTTGAAGCTTGAGTCTATCCAAGGCTTGAACACTATTTCTACAGTAAATTATCCAAAATCCCAAGGATGATATACAAGATAAGTGTTACCATTAGATAACAAAAATTATCTCCAATGTTAACCTCTTTTTGTTAGAATTACCTCTAAACCAAAATCATTGGAACATCTTACTTTCCACCTATAACTGGAGGTTTAAAACCTGCGTTGCATGTTTATGTCCCATTTCAAGATTTTTTTTCTCCTTCATCTTGGAGGGATTTTTGGATTAAATTTATACTTGTCCCAATTTTGCTTGATTAATGATGGCACAAATGTCTGTGCTTGCTGTCATTCTTCCTCTGAAACCGATAGCAACCTCAGCCCGTGTGTTGGCAAAATAATCTGGAAACCTAGAAGCTCTTGTCAATGTATATGCACTTCTCCAGAATGTGTAATGTTGAGGAGCACCCTGTTCCTCAGACCTTCTGCTCCCTGCTACTCAACACCAATCTGCAATTATAGAAGTCAATCGAATCTAATCCAACACTGTTCAACTTGCTATAAAACCTTATGAAAATGTTTCATTTTGTTCAGAGCCTTTAATGTTGAACTATCTTCATATTTACCATAAACACCTTTGTTGGAAAACAAAATTATGTTTGTGAAATATCAAATCTCTACACGATAATCTAAACTAAATCATGTCTTTAAAAACTTGTTTATTTTAAGAGTTTACTTTTACTTAAGCTTCGATCAACATCTAACCAT
The DNA here is from genome assembly GCF_021869965.1 of Rhincodon typus. NCBI lineage: Eukaryota > Metazoa > Chordata > Chondrichthyes > Orectolobiformes > Rhincodontidae > Rhincodon > Rhincodon typus. The sequence goes on from NW_025974919.1 coordinate 6,407, forward strand.
TGGCCCAGATGTTACTGTCAAAAGCAAAGTGGACATTTTTGATGCCACCTGCATTTAAAATTACATTCTTACTTTTCCGGTTTCTGCAGTAGGAACCCCACCATTTTCTATCCTTCCTTTAGGATCTATACCGTGGAACATTAAACTACCAGTCCCGTCCATCCCTGAGCCATGTTTCTGTATTAGCTATGATATCCCAGTCCCATGCCCAGTGTTCATCTGCCTTATCCGTCAGGCCTCTTGCGTTGAAGTAAATGCAGTTTAATTCATCAGTCCTACCTTGATGTTTGACTTGCTCCTTTTCTCAACTGCACCAGCCTCAGAGTGATCTCTTTTCTCACTATCTGTCTTTCTAGATTAAATCCTCCCAAGTAGCTCTAGGAAATCTCCCTGCCAGTACATTAGTCCCCTTCCAATTCAGGTGAAACCCATCCTTTGTACACAGGTCACTCCTACCCCAGAAGAGATCCTGATGATCCAAAAAGGTGTATCCTTCTCCCCTGCACCAGCTCTTCAGCCACATGATCATCTGCTTAATGCTCCTACACCTACTAGCACATAGTAATCCAGGTATTACTATCCTCAAGGACCTACTTTTAAAAATTCCTGCCTAATTTCCTATATTCTCTTTTCAGAACTCCATCCTTTTCTCGTCCTATGTCACTGGTACCAACATGAACAATTATTTCCTGCTGGTGTCTCTCACCTTTGAGAATATTCTGCATCCACTCCAAGACATTCTTGACCCTGGCACCAGGGATGCAACACACCAGTCTGAAGTCTTGCTGTCGGCCACAAACTTCTGTCTGTGCCTCTGACTAGAGTCCCCTATCACAGTCGATTGCTTGGAACCTGACATACCCCTCATTACAGTAGAGGCAGTCTTGGTACTAGAAACCTTGCTGTCAAGTGTTACATTCCCCCGAGTGCCCATCACCTTCTACATCTTCCAAAACAACATACTTGTTTCAGATGCTGATAGACACCGGTGACTCCTGCACCGCCTGCCTACCTCTCCTAGAGGTAATCCATTTACCTGACTATCTGCAGTTATTATACCTTCCTGAAAGTACCATCCATCACACACCTTAGCTCCTGTAAATTCCTTGTTGCCCCTAACTGCCACTCCAAAATTGATCCATGTGACTGGACAGGATTTCCAACCAAACATTTCCTGCAGACATAAGCATCAGGTACATTTAAATTCTTCTGAATCTCCCACATCCGACAGGAAGAGCACATCACTCTACTGGAGGCTGTCTTTACATTTTAACAATCTACAGACCCAGAAAATAGCACAGTCTTACTGTTCTAGGATGACTTAGTAACCATGTTTTATATTAAAAACCTTAATCAAGAGGCAGATTTCAATAAAACGAATATAAAAAACCCCACCTTACTGACTAATGTAGATTTACAAAAAAAAAAAAAAAATTTATGTTTAAACTTAAAGAAGACATTTAGCTGATCCCCAGCTGTGAGCAGTTCCCCATAATGATGTCTCTCCAAGGTTAGCTGTGAATTTCACCGAGACAACAAGGTGCAGAGCTGGACGAACACAGCAGGCTAAGCAGCATCATAGGAGCAGAAAGGCTGACGTTTCGGGCCTAGACCCTTCATCAGAAATGGGGGAGGGGAAGGGGGTTCTGAAATAAATGGGGAGAGGGGGAGGTGGATAGAAGATGGATAGGAGGAGAGGATAGGTGGAGAGGAACCAGACAGGTCGAAGAGGCGGGGATGGAGCCAGTAAAGGTGAGTGTAGGTGGGGAGTTAGGGAGGGGATAGGTCAGTCCAGGGAGGACGGACAGGTCAAGGGGGC
>NW_025974920.1:0-8225 GCF_021869965.1 Rhincodon typus
TCCTCCCCTCCCTCCTCTCCTCCCTCTCCCCTCTCTTCCTCCCCTCTCCTCCTCCTCTTCCCTCTTCTCCTCCCTCCACCCCTCTCCTCCTCTCCCTCTCCCCCTCCTCTGCCCTCCCCCTCTCTTGCTCCTCAGGGAGGTATTGGTGAACGTGCACGGAAGAAATGGCCCTCTTCCTCCCTGCTGCCTGGGTCCAGGTGCTTGGAAAGCGCCTCTAACGAGTAAAGAACAGAGAGAGGAGGTGGTCTCTCCAAAAGGGAAGGCGAGACTGTCCAGCTTCCGCCTACCCCCACCTTCCCCCCACCTTGCCCCCACACTCCCTTTGTGTATCTCTCACGTCGAGGAAGGGGAAGCTGCCTCCACCTTCTGGGATTACCCCCCCACGAATCACAAGTTGACCCTGGGGGCGTGGCTGAACCGCGACAGAAACTCCTCAAGACTTTGGGAGCTTCCAAAGTGTCACTCCTTTCCCCCCCCGGGCACAAAGGTAACTGGATCACCCCACACCCCACCGATTTCACCACCCCTAACCCTCCCCTCGACCACCAGCACCACCCCAGTCTCTGGTGGAAAGGGTCGGGCGCTTTCCTGGAGCTGGGCAGGGGAGTGCGGGACCTCTTCACCAGGGGGGAGCAAACAGATCGGGGCTCTCACCGGCCAGGATTTTGAAGGGATGGACTTAGTCCCAGCCAGAAGGGGAACAGAAATCGGCGTAGGTTCTTGCCTGAAGCCGTGACAATTGAGCGTCTCTTGGAATGAACCATTCATTCCGAGTGTTGCAGAAAGCATACGTTCCGCCATTTAGTTTCGGGGTGAAATCTCGCCCAGTCATTGCCTTAAAACCGGACCCGAGACTGCAAACTGCTCTTCGCTTGTTTCTCCGGTTGCAAGTCAATCGCGGATCGGTGTCGGGCGAGAGAATAATATTGCGTCCTTGCAAACTCTGTCCTCTCTGAAATAAAATCCCCTGAAGAACTGCGGATGCTGGAAATGAAAAACAAAGTCCCCCCACCCCCCACCACCCCCAGCAGAAATTGCTGGGAAAACTCAGCAGATCTGGCAGCATTTGTGCAGAGAAGTGTTCCCAGGAAGGGTCACTAGACCCGAAACAACTCTGCTTTCACTCTCAACAGGTGCCGCCAAACCTGCTGAGTTCCACCCCCCCAGCAATGTCTGTTTTTGGTTTTCTATCCGGCTGTGTTGAGATAGTCAGCCTGCAGACGTGTAAATTAGCCGCTACTTTTAAAAGAAAATCCCCACCAAAGTTCATCCACAAATCTCTGATTTGGGAGAGACGGACGCAGAGAGAGAGAGAATGTCTTTACTGAACCGACCACTCTCCTTGTTCAGTGTTCAGTCAGTGACCGAGCCCGAGTCACAGTTTTTAACAGCACGGCAAGAGGCCCATCGGCCCATCGTATTCTCATCCCATTTTCCAGCACTTGCCTCCTAGCCGTGTGTGCGGTGGCGTTTCAAGGGCCCATCTAAATACTTATAGGGTGAAACATCACGGAAACAGATCCTTCGGTCCAACTTGTCCATGCCGACCAGACATCCCAATCTGATCTGGTGCCATTTGCCAGCATTTGGTCTATATCTCTCTAAGTCCTTTCTATCCATGTACCCACCCAGATGCCTTTTAAATGTTGTAATTGTACCAGCCTCCACCACTTCCTCTGGCAGCTCATTCCATACACGCACCACCCACTGTGTGAAAAAGTTGCTCCTCAGGTCCTTTTTACATTTCCCCCTTTCACCTTAAACCTCTGCCCTCTAGTTTTGGACACCCCCACCCTCTTAAATCTCTTGAGGAATCCCACATCTACCACCCTTTTTAGATCATAAGTTCTACATATCCACTACTCACTGAATAAAAAAAATGTTCAAATCTCCTCAAAACCACTGCTCAGGACCTCAAATGTGCCGCCTGGCTATTGGAAGGAGGAAAATTTCTTCCCATGTCTGTGCCCCTCAGAATCAGGTCCCACCTGACCCCCTGCCTTCTGTGTGCTAAGCAAAACAACCTCAGTTTAGGTAGTCTCTCTCCATAGCTGAAGCACCAGCTGAGGCAACATCCTGGTGAATCTCCTTTGCACCCTCTCTAGCAAAATGATGATGTTCCTATAATAATGTGGTGACCAGAACTGCAGACGGTACTCTAGCTGTGGTCCAATAAACATTACATACAGTTCCAATATAACATCTTTGCCATTGTATTCACATGCCTGGACTAAAGAAGGCAAGTATCCCAGATGCCTTCTGAACCACCTGAATCTGCCTGCCCTGCTGCCTTCAAGGACATGCACACTAAGGTTTCTCTAATGCTTCGTATTTCCAAGGATCCCAAGTTCAATGTGAGCTCCTTTGCCTTGTTTGTCCTCCTAAAAGGTGTCACCTTGCATCAATCACAATGATTGGGTTGGTGAAACAAGGCCTTGGTTCTGCGTGCACTCGCGCACACACACGCATACACACACACACACGCTCCCATCATTGTCTATCCAACAGGTAACCCACTTGTCTTGAACTTTGTCTACTTTAGGATCCCCCAATTCCGATTGCGAATGGAATAGGCGTGCGGTTTTACCAAAGCTTCTCAATGTGTCCTGAAAGCTTGCCAATTCATAAATCATCGAGCCCAGATATGCAGGACATCAGAGAGTTTTTTCCAAAGGGGCTGTGCATCTACCTATGTGTGACAGCTAGTTCTTGCAGTTTATCGCACTTAGATCAAGAGAATGGGTTAATTTTGACTGAATTTTACCAGCAGTAGCTGAAGGTTATGAATTCAGAAAGAGAAAATTACCCTTCAGCATGACTCCTTGCTTGAATACATCATTTAAGTGAGGATTCTCATTGTGTTTCATCCTGGTAAGTTCCAAATGTGAAATGAAGCTTCCTCATTCAACTTGGTTAACTTTAAGTGCCTGAAGGAGGACCTGGTTGCAGTTTCAACAGTGGCCAAATTGCAGCAATTACTTCCACATTCCAGCGATCATTTGCTGACTCCAAGTTCACAAGGGAATCGAAGGGCAAGCCAATCTCAAATGAAATGACGAAAGCACTTTGGGTCACAGACATAAGATTTTTCTTCGGAACACCTCTTCAATTTAGGGTAAAATGGAAGGATGCAGGGTATTATGTAACCTGTCCTGAATTCTGCCTGACAACAAGCATGGATAATGTGACTGTTGAAGGTTAAAGGGGAAACCCATGTTGATGTCAGTGGGAATAAAGTGCAAGATATTCTTACCTGTTAACAATTTATCAGCTTTGCTGACAGTTGAGGTAAAAGGAAGGTAATGTTTTGTTCATGGTTGAAGTAAACTTACACTTAATTCCAAGATAGAATAGAGTTGGGGATGCAGAAGATAGTTAATTTGCGTTTCAATCTGCATACAACGGCCATGTGATTTACATTGCCAAAGAAATGGGCTTTGAGCGGTAAGATTTCAGAGGAAAAAATCGTAGAAATTAGTTGGGGGATCCTTTCTTTAGTTTACTTTAGTTTAATCTTTAGTTTAAATTATGAATTGCCTACTGATTTGTATTTAAATACAATGTTGCTTTGGGTTCATTTCTTATAGTACAAGTGTTAAAATTTGAAATCTTGTGTTAATCTTTCAGTCATTCACTGAACATTCAAATTCCTTTTTAAAAGTTCTTGGTCACTATTGGACTGTGCTGGAAGGTGTAATTTGAAATGACTCAGAACAGTAATCTCGTACTGGCAGATGTAAGGCAGTGTCAGCAGGTCAGTACTATTACTGCAATTACCCTCTGCCTCAGGAAAGATATTGCGGGAGAGTGTCAAAAGCTTGTGTTTTTACAATCCTCTGAGAAGTTTGAGAAGTTCAATAGCCTGCCATAATTTTGTTTCATACTTTGCCAACTACCAGCAGAATGTAATCCTTCCGATGGCACCATGCCTTACAAAACTAGGGACTTCCAAATGCTCTCAGATTGACCAGGAACTCATAAAGGGCAGAAGTCATATTCTGTACCACTCTATCCCACACAATATATTGCGGTGCAAGCTTCCTCTGGGCTTGTTGGCCAGCCACTGACTTTACTTCCAGGACCAACTACCTGACCACAGTCCCCACACCCCACCCTGTAAATGTAGGACCCAGTGAAAGTACCACTGCTTACAGTTTTGAGAAAGCAGAATACATTTGGCCTGTTGGCCTATAGGAAAGACGTTGTGAAACTTGAAAGGGCGTAGAAAAGATTTACATCGATTTTGACAGGTTTGGAGATTTTGAGCTAAAGGGAGACGCTGAATAGATTGGGTCTATTTTCCTGGGAGCGTCGGAGGCTGAGGGATGACCTTATAAACATTTATAAAATCATGAGGGCCATGGATGGGGTGAATAGCCAAGATCTTTTCCCCAGGGTAGGGGAAAACTAGTGGGCATAGGTTTAAGGTGAGAGGGGGAAGATTTAAAGGGACCTAAGGGGCAACTTTTTCACACAGAGGGTGATGCGTGTGTGGAATGAGCTGCCAGAGGAAGTGGAGGAGGTGAGGACAATTACACCATTTAAAAGGTATCTTGAAGGGTATATGAATAGGAAGGGTTTAGAAGGACATGGGCCAAATGCTGGCAGATGGGACTAGAATAATTTAGGATATCTGGTTGGCATGGAACCAACGGATCTGTTTCTGTGCTGTACATCCCTATGACTTCATAACAGCATGTCCTGCTACTTAAGAACAGCTTGAAGATGATGTCCAAACTGATATCTCAGTCACACCTTTAATATTAAGCCAGTACTTCAGTATTACAGGGCACATTTACTGTTTATTAAACTTTTTAAAACCAACTTGGGCACAAGGATGTTGCATCACCATGTTGCCAGCGAAAAATATTTTGGCTTTCTCTGGTTGATGGATTCCTTCATTTTGCTTTCCTTCAGGGACATAGATTGGATGTTATTCATGATGTTTTAGTCAGTAATCCATGAAATTAAATGTTCATATTATTTTCTGGTGCAGTTATGTGTCTTGATTGTTTAAATATATTCTGAAAGTTAAGATCCTTCGTTTGCTCCACTTAGTTCTCCAGAATCCCTATGTCTTATCTGATAATTGCCCTTTAGAAATGAAAAATCAGAGTAAGCAAAAAGCTAAGATGCACCACTTGGATTTTTCTTGTGTCGACACAGACCAGTGATCAATACTGTAGGCCCAAATTCTCACGCTTCAAAATTTATGGAAGTTAAACTAATTGTGGAAAGAATACAGAATTTCTTTCAGAAAATGTTAGAGATTCTTAGCAGATCTGCAGCATCTATTGAGAGCAAAAGAGTTTACATTCTGAGTCCACAGGAGCAGAAAAGTTGACGTTTCGGTCGAGACCCTTCTTCAGAAATGGGGTGGGAGAATAACTTCTTCAAGGTAGGCATCCCTAGAAAAGGCTTTGTAGTGGGCTTATAACTTAATGAGATAGTAAGAACTGCTGATGCTGGAGTCAGAGATAACACAGTGTGGAGCTGGAGGAGTACAGCAGGCCAGGCAGCATCAGAGGAGAAGGAAAGTTGATGTTTTGGGCTGGGACACTTCTTAAAAAATGTCCCATTTCTGAAGAAGGTTCTTGACCCTTTCCTGCTCCTCTGCTGCTGCCTGGCCTGCTGTGCTCCTCCAGCTCCACACTATGTTATCTATGACTCCAGCATCGGCAGTTCTTACTATCTCTGAACATTCTGAGTCCAATATTCAACAGAACTCCATTTTCTCATTCTGTGGATACACTAAATAAGTGGACATTTAGTCAGGGATTCTGCGTGTCTGCCTTGGAGTCTTGGAGATAGGTGTATCAGTTAGGAAAATACATTACCAATCAAACCCATGGAGCAAATCTTGAAAGAAAAAGCATCTTCAGTGTGTTGCATAGTCTTGGGAGGTGAAAAAGAACAATATGTGGATGATAGAATCTTCATATTTGTTTAACAGAGGGGAGAAAGCACAATAACTCAGGAGAAGCAACCTTCATGGTGAATGACCAGATAGCAAGCAAAATTAAATTGTTAATCATTTGTAGCCACACGTTGAAAGGTATTATTCTCTGCTTCAGTCTTGGACCAGCTGGCTTCACAAATAGTACAGTGATGCTCCCATTTTAAGATTGCTCTTGACTATACTTGCTACTGTTCTATCTTTCCCTTGTTTCAGGTGCAACATTTTCCTGGATTCTATCTTTGTCTAAAGGTATGAGAACCTTTGATGTAAGATATCTTGGTTGTTGAGACTGGACTACACCTATTTTGTCCTTTGTCTGTTCATGATTAACAGTTGTGCAAAGTTTTGCTCGCTGCTGTGAGATTTCCAGCATATTGCAAAACCTTCATAAAACACTGGTTCAACAATAGCATTGTGTTCAATTCTGGCCACCACACTTGAGGCAGGACACGTGAGTATGCAGTGGAGATGGTGTAGAGATTTAACAAAATGATTCATGCGATGAAGGACTGCAACAATAGACTGGAGCAAAGTATTTATCCATAAATAAGGCCAAGAAGAGATTTGAATCATTGAAGTCCTACAGTGTGGGAACAGGCCATTGAGTCCACACCAACCCTTCCAAGAGCATCCCACTCTATTCCTGTTAAACTGCATTTCTGGTGGCTAATCTCTGGAGAAACTTAGCATGGCCGATCCACCTGACCAAAGCATCTTTGGATTGTGGGAGGAAACCGGTGCAGATGCAGGGAGAACATGCAAACTCCACACAGAGTCAGCCAAGACTGGAATTGAACCCAGGGCTCTGGTACTGTGAGGTGGAAGTGCTAACCACTGAGCCACTGTGCTGCCATTTGCTGGAAGTGTTGAAAATGATGAAAGGTGTAAAAATGTTGTGAACAAAATGTTATCAAGCTTAGATTAAAACAAACAATGTACCTTGCTTCACTCAGATTATAAGAAGTGCTGATCCCGGAGTCAGAGATAACACAGTGTGGAGCTGGAGGAGGACAGCAGGCCAGGCAGCAGCAGAGGAGCAGGAAAGTTGACGTTTTGGGCCGGGACACTTCTTCAGAAGTCCTGACCTGAAACGTCAATTTTTCTGCTCCTCTAATGCTGCCTGGCCTGCTGTGTTCTTCCAGCTCCACACTGTGTTATCTCTACCTTGCCTCACTTATTGTTTGTTGAAAAGAGGACCAAATATCACGTCAAACTGTTTCCAAATTTCAATACGGAGATAACTGGCTCTAATTTAAAGGATATGCCACCTTAGTATGAGACTCTGGAACCAGCAGAAATAGTTTCTTTCCATCCATCCTATTTGTCCCCCCAAATTTCTGAATAAATTTGAAAAATAATCCCATTAAATTACCAATTTCTCGGTGTTATGACACTCCCAATCCTTTTCTAGTCCCACTCCTTCATGAGTGACAAAGGGTTGAATTTCAACATATTTTGCCAAATTGTCATTGAGTTTCTCTCCATGAAGCCCAGTGAGTTTTCTCGTGCTATCATCCCAAACTCACCTTGTTAAGTACCTGCTCCACCTGTATGGTGCCCTTGTCTTCTGCAAGCCCAATTCTCCCCTCCCTCACAGATGTCAGCAGTTGGGCCACCCTCCCCAGGTGTCATTGGAAATATTTCAATAGTCTGCCCTGGATTGTGCCCTGAAAATGTTGGGGGTGGATGTTTGAGATGGCAGTCTGAGGAAGCAAGCTGGAATTGTCGGACACCCGTTTGAACCTCCATGTTGGGAATTCTTGGCATCTGGTTTCCTCACAGCAAGTGGTGTAAAATGCCGCTGCAAATTAATGAAGCAAGCTTTGCAGTTCGTGATTGTGACAACAAGCAATAATCATGTTGATAGGCATCTCACTGCTGCTTTGCACGAATCTCATCTTGACACTCAGAACTCTGTCGGAAAATGTTGTTAGTTGCTCCCAAAACTGAGACCTCGATTGGCTTTTCACAGGGCCTGGTGAAATTCCACCCTACAAACCTGAAATTTAACCAGTTTGGTTATATACGCCTTGGAGATATAAATATTGAGTATACTCAAACAAAGATGCATAAATTATTGACACAAGGTTTGTATTATACAACTAAATACTGCTACCAAATTTAAAAAGAACACACCCATCAGGCATAGTAGGAACTGCAGATGCTGGAGAATCTGAGATAACAAGGTGTAGAACTGGATGAACACAGCAGGCCAAGCAGCATCGTAGGAGCAGGAAGGCTGATGTTTCGGGCCTAGACCCTTCAT
>NW_025974921.1:0-8224 GCF_021869965.1 Rhincodon typus
TATACCACATGGGGGTTTTCCCCCAACAATGTCACATGATCATCAGACTCTTAAATTACAGATTTTCCTCCCCCCACTGAATTCAAACGCCTCTATCTAGTATGACAGGATTTGAACCTGGGTCCCCAGAATATCAGATATATCACTGGATTAACCGTTCAGTGATAATTCCACTCAGCCATTGCCTCTCCTTGAAGCCACTAAAGCCATTGCCTCCTCTATAAAACATAGAGAATGCGACAATCAGTACTGAGGCAACACAATGCAGAAATTCAGAATCAGGAACTGCAATGATGTGCCTTTTCCCCATGGCGATACACAGTCACGCACTGATAGAATGATAGATTTTTGAGTCACATGAGTATTATTAATTTGCATATCCTCTCCATGGGTCCTATTTTTGGCTGGTGCTTATTTGGCTGAATTTTATTCACTGCTGCTGAGTAGCAAGGTAAGCCTTAACTTCGAGAAATGGATGTTTGTGAAAGTGATGTATGGTTGGCTGAAGGATGTTTCGGAGGAAGTGGCCTTCACCTGTTGCTGTAAGATGGATGCACTGAGTTATAGTACAGAGGGTACCTTGGGCATCAACGAGCATTGGCACTGGCATATCGGCTGCACCACATTCTGCCACTACTTGCTCCTCCTCAAATGATCTGGAAAATCTCTCTCTACCGACATATGTCATGAAGAAAGAATCTAGTGTCCTTATTCACCCTTAGATCCAGCAATGTGTGGATTTCTGTCAGTTGGCACACTTGCAGTGGCACAGGAAAACACCATTTGGCAATCATGCCAGTCTGATGTTTAACTGATGCAAGTTGGAAATCATTTCAAAGATGCAAGCTGACAGACTTTCCTCTCCCCAAAATTAGACATTGGCAGATGCGATGTTCACAGTGGACTGAAAATGTAAAAGTTAATGATATGATGTTAGAAGATAACAGGATACAGGAGAAGAATTAGGCTATTCAGCCCATTGAGCCTGCTCTGCCATTCCATCATGGCTGCTAAGTTTCTCAACCCCATTCTCCTGCCTTATCCCTGTAACCTTTGGTCCCCTTACTAAATAAGAGCCTATCTGTCTCTGTCTTAAATACACTCAATGACTTGGCCTCCACAGCCCTGTGTAGCAATGAATTTCACAGATTCACCCCCCCTCTGGCTGAAGAAATTCCTCCTTATTTACACTGTAAACCCTTCACTCTGAGGCCGTGCCTTCAGGTCCTAGTCTCTTCTACTTAGTGGAAACATCTTCTCAATGTCCACTCTATCCAGGCCTCTCTGTATTCTGTAAGTTTCAATCAGATCTCCCCCTCATCCCTCTAAACTCCATCAAGTACAGACCCAGAGTCCTCAACTGCTCCTCATCTGACACACCCTTCAGCCCCAGGACCATTCTTGGAAACAATCCAATGTTGTATGGACTTGGACATCAACAGCAACATGCGATCAAGATTCTTTAAGAAGACACAATGAAACAACCTGCACTAGAGAGGTGTAATAGAAAGATTTTGTATAACAGTGTGTTAATAGCAGAGTTTGTTGGAACTCCAAACAGTCAGACAATAGTGACTCTTAGATCAATTAGAGACAGAGATGGTACAGACTCAGAATAGGGACAGGTGAGCAGTCTCAACAACACAATACAGAGCTCATAGTGAGGACGGTACAGCTTTGGGTTGTCTCCATGGCGTTAGTGCAACCCATGGAAATGCTCAAACCTGCTTGGCTAAGACACACGCTGCTTGAGGAGTCCCTGGTGTGGGTGGGAGCACTTATATTGAGTGAAAATGACAATGTCATTGGCATCTTGAACATCGGAGGTTGTAGGTTGCCCTTTTGTTTCCCCAGCCCCCTGGGTCAATTGGGGAGCAGCAATAGCTGCAGATTTCTCTGAAGACAGCTCATGTGCCTAAGCAGTGCCAGTTGCCGGTGCTTGCTCTAGGCCAGGCCAAGCATGGCTTCCTTTGCCCTGCTGCGGTGTGAACATCAACCACGCACCCAGGAGGGAACAACAGTAAAAAACCTAGAAATGACAACACTGGTCTGAACTGGACTATCCAAGATGGCGACGGAGTAGGGCTTCTGAGGGCTTGTAGGCCTTGTCTGCTCCAACTGCTTTTCTTTCTTCTTTTCTCGCTGTTTTGTTCTTTTTTTTCAGTTTTCCTTTTCTCTCTACTTACCTTCTGGGGGGAGGTCAGTCATGGAGGCAGTGATGGCGATGCCAGCGTCCGGGGACCCAGAGCGGTGTCTTTGCCAGTCGGCCATGAGGTGGCTGGTGTGCTTGGGCAGAAGTCTGGCAGTTGGCGGTAGCCTGGAGTGGCACCAGAGCAGGTCTCTGGCGGCCCGTGGCGAGGATGGCAGTGGGCTGTGAGACAGCACAGGGATCGAAGAGATCGAGCCCAGCACAGGGCCGAGATCGAGCCCTCGTAAGGAAAGCCCAGCATGAGGTGCCTGCAGGCCCATGGCAAAAGAGGGACTGTAATTTGGAACATTTAACTTTATTTCTTATTTCCTACTTTATCCTGACAAGAACTGCAATGTTGAACTTCTAACTTATTTCTTTGCATTTCTACTTTGTACCTCAGATTTTGTATGTCAGTACCTTGTACCTAAGATGGCACCATGAATGGTGACTTTGTACACTTTTCACTGTACTCCTGTACCCCGTATTTGAGTACACGTGACAATAAAACCTAAAACCTATGAGTTTTCCACAAGCTTCACCCACCTGGTTTATGGCTTCATTGAAGCCTCTGCAGTTTATTTTAGCTTCTAAGCACCTTATGGAGCTCAGTGCACAAAATACTTACATTCAAAACAAATGGCTGCCATGTTGAATGCTGAGTAAACCATTGGCAAAAACCCACAACACCGTGTTGCCTTTTATAAGTGATCATTTATTTACACACACACACACACACACACAAATTTCTAACAGAATCACATTAGTAAATCAATGACAGCAATTACAGAGTTGCTCGGACCTAAGTGTCAACAGGTAAAGATGATCATTCAATGTTCAAACTCACTTGTGTGGGCCTCAATTAAACACAAATAGCTGCGAGCTTTGCTTTTTGCCTGTTATTCCTAAGATGTCAACTGGTACAGTGCCGTGGTTAATGGCCGACCTGATATCTCATGGAAGTGGCCAATCTTTTTGAGCCAAGGCAAAATGGCAGGTCTTGGATGATTAAGTTGACCATCTCATTGAGGTGACTGAAGGAACTGATAGGCCAGGCAAAGGGAAATGATCTCCTCTGCTAGGTAGTGGGGGACGAAGGGTGCAGAATTTCAACATTTGATCCAAGCCATTCAGGGGGCAATGCCAGGTAGCACTTCTTATCATAGAATCCTTACAATGTAGAAGTTGACTATTTGGCCCATTGAGTCCACACCAACCCTCCAAAGAGCATCCCACCCTTCCCTACAACCACACATTTCCCATGGCTAACTCACCCAGCCTGCACATTCCTGGGCACTATGGGCAATTTAGCACGGCCAATCCACCCTAACCTGCGTATCTTTAGATTGTGGGAGGAAACCAGAGCACCTGGAGGGAACCCACACAGACACAGGGAGAGAACATGTAAACTCCACATAGACAGTCACCCAAGGGTGGAATCGAACCCAGGTCCCTGGTGCTGTGAGGCACAAGTGCTAATCACTGAGCCACCATGCCACCCTTCACCCAAACAAATACATTGCTGAGGTTAGGGGTCAATTGAAAACTCCCAGACTGGGATTGGTAGATATTTTTTGGGATAGGTATACTGTGAGGTGTTCCAATATGGGTATTCATGGGTCTTCAGTTCAGGTCAGTCTGATTTAATTAAGTTACCATTCAACAACATTTATAAACAGCCTGTACATGATGGTAAGGTTTGCTTGCTTTGAGCTGTACAGGCTCCAACCTCCTAGCAGAGTCCTAGCCCATGACCACTGTCATCACAGTGACATCACAGCTTACCTCAGAAGCTTATCTGAATATTCATGAAACCCCATCTCTCAGAGAAGTATGGGACCAAGGTGAAGAGAGGCAGTTAAGATACAGATCAGTCACAGTCAGTTTGAAGGGAATATCAGTTGGTGAGAGGCCTCCTACCATCTTTGGGGGTAACGCAGGAGAAACCAAAACTGGTTTTGGCAGGTGGAGAGGTGGGACTGAGGAGGAGGAGTGTTGAATCAAGTCTGAGTGAGTCACACAGTGCACAATGTCATAACAGGGAGTCTTAAGATCGATCAGCTGAAATCAAAGTTTTATGGGGAGATCTGATGTAGTTAATGTCACCGGAATTTTTGTCCAGTTACCACTTTCAGGATGTGGGTACAAGTCCAACCATCAATTTAAACTCAAGTAAAAATATCAAGTAATGGTGACCATAACACCATTGTCGATTGTTGTAAAAACCCTATCAGGTTCACTAATGTCCTTCAGGGAGGGAGACTGCCATCCTTACCTGGTCTGGGCGTACACGTGACTCCAGACCCACAGCCAACATGGTTGACTCTTAACCACCCTCTGAAATGGCCCAGAGAGTCACTCAGTTCAAGGGCAAAGGGATGGGTAATAAATGCCAGTCTTGCCAGTGAAGTCACGTCCCATAAAAAACAAGATAAAGGAAAAATTGGAGTGAAAGATTTGCGAAACAATCAAAGGGAGTGAATTTCCTTCAGCATGGGGGCCCATCCTGGGAATACAGAGCCAATCATCACTGCTGGGCTGTGAAACAGCTGGTTTTCAAATGTTCCTTTGTGGGATGCCTCCCTGAGAAAGAATGTCTGGCAAACTTGCTGCGGTAAGGGGGGCGCGGGCAGAGGGGAAATCGTGGGCACAACAGTGAGTCCTACCATGTTAGTTACCAACGCTGGTGGTCTCATGGTGCCCAGCTTAATCAACGTTCTCAATCGCCCTGCCCACGCAGACATGGGCATCACTCTCCTTTATTCCCTGCCTTCCTTTGTCTCCCAATCCCGATATCGCATTGGCAAACCCTCCCATAAAAAAGGTGTCCTTTTATTCCCAACCATTCTTTTGTAATTTATCTCTTACTGACCAGGTTCATTCAAGCCAACTACACTCAAATCCCATAGCGACAAACGACAACTTCAGTTCAAGCTGACTTTGTGTGGCCCCATTTGGATCCTTTCTCTCTGGAACAAGCCATTCTGTGCAGCTTAAGCTGTAGTTGTATTCTGTCAGCAAGATGCTGCATAAAATAAGTCTCGTTCTGTGTTGTAGGTTGGATAGAACCTATTCACTTCATTTCGAGTCTCCTTGAAAGGCAATTGTGGTCAGGCAGACCTTATGATTGTCCTTTTTAAGTGTTACAGCGATTATTGAGCAGAAAGTCCACCGATTCTTTCATACCCAAATTGTAGTGCTTTTCTGTGACGCTGCTTCCTAAAAAAAGAAAAATAATCATGTCGATATTTTAAATCTTGTGGGATTGCTTTTTAGCCTCATGACTGCCCAGCCATGTACTGTTCTGCTTTAAATTGCAATTGCAGAGCAGCTTGCTTCCTGAGTATGGTGACTTGTGCAAGGGGCAAAGCCAGAGAATTCTGCTTTTCCATTGAGGCAATTTGCTTTGCTTAATTCTCTCTCTGTCTGCTTTCTTCACTCACCTGATTGCCTGTAGTTATTCACTACCTCATAGCACCTCGCACCAACAAATGGGATCAATCCAGAGAAAAGGACAAGGCTTCATGGTTGACTGAACATCGAAAGGGAAAGCAACAGTTGTAGACGCAAATTAAATGTTGGGGATCCATAAGTGGCCTTGGGGAGATGAGCTCCCAGGAATTGTGATAAGCCTTTACGAAGCACTGCACCCAATGGGTGACCATGGCTAAAGGAAGGTCCAGAAGTTGTCAGAAAGAGTCAAGGAGGAAAAATCAAGGTGCCTTTCAAGTCTGGGGGAATGGGGAGGTATGAACAAGGCATTCGGCCCATCAACCTGCCACCTTCCAACGCCCAGTGGTGCGGGAGAGGGCAAATGTTTTGTTTCTCCTCAGAAACGGGCACTGTCATTGCCTGTGGAATGTCTTAGACTAAATTGCACGCTACAGTCGGCATGGCAAGCGGCAGAGGGTTGGCAGGCAGGGTTTTGCGCTGGGATATATCAGCTCTCTTGCCTTCCCCTTGCCAATACAAAAGTTAGTGCTTCACGGAGAATCCCAGCATGGGCAACAGCTCGGATGTCCATCGCCATTCTCCGGTACTCCCGCACGTGACACGTGAGCCCTTTCTTGAAAGATTGTACACAGTACAGCTGAACAAACAAATCGATCGCCATTTGTGCTGGTTCAGCAGCTGCCTGGAGGTGTCACCAACGCAGGTGGCTCGAGGACTGGCTCCTCATTGTCAAGAACCAGTTCTGTCAAAGATAGACCCGTCTCCCTTTTTTCCCTTGCTAACAGAACATGTCCCTCTCAATCTTCCTCACCCCAGAGAAAAGGAGTCGGACCCTGCTTGGATATCCTCCTACTGTTGCGTCCCGATTCCTGGAATCATTCCTTGCCTATCTTCTCTGAAGCCTGTCAATGTGTTTATGGATTAGCAAAACCATTCGGTTCTAGTGAGAGACCCTGGAAATTGGGGACTCTTGTGGTGTGGTGGTAGTGTCCCTACCTCGGAGCCAGGAGGCCTGAGTTCAAGTTCCAGCGGTGTATAATGACATCTCTGAACAACTTGATAAGGAAAATACTTTCACCACCTTTATCAAAGTTAACTTTCTACTGACTGAAGTGATCATATTTGATCCATTCCATTCTCCACTAGTAAAGAAGAGCACAAGAAATAGGTGCAGGAGAGCACCGTATGCCCCATTATACCTGCTCCGCCATTCAATCCAATCCTGGATAACCTTGGGTTTCCCACCTACTCCCAGCATCCCTCAATTTCCCCAACGGAATAAAACTCTGTTGATCTCAGCCTTCAATACAATCAACGATGGAGCATCCACACCCCTCTCAGGGAGAGATTTAAAAAGCTAGTCCAATGGTAACTAATGTTAGGAAATCCCCATCCGGTTCACTAATGTCATAGAATCCCTACAGTGTGGAAACAGGCCCTTTGGCTCAACAAGTCCACACTGACCCTCAGAGCATCCCACCCAGACCCATCCCCCTATTACCCACCTAAGCTCCACATCCCTGAGCACTATGGGACAATTTAGCATGGCCAATGCACCTAGCCTGCAAATCTTTGGACTGTGGGAGGAAACCGGAGCACCCGGAGGAAACCCACGCAGACACAGGGAGAATGTGCAAACTCCACACAGACAGTCGCCCCAGGGTGTGGATCAAACCCAGGTCCCTGGCGCTGTGAGGCAGCAGTGCTAACCACTGAGCCACTGTGCCACCCTATGTCCTTCAGGGAGGGAGATCTACCATCCTTGCCCTGTCAAGCCCCTTCAAAAAGCTGATAAATCTCAATGCCTCTTTCAATTCCTAAACAGAGAATTGTAGACCTATTTTACTCAGTACTGGGAGACACTCATTGTCTATCTCTGACTGTTTGATTGTTGAACGTTTAACTTTATTTCTGTATTTTTCTAGTTTATTTTAAGGAGTACTTTAATATTAACTATTACCTTATTTCTTTATATTTCTATTTATACTATGATGGTCTGTAGTGCCTTATTTTTAAATTCTGTTTCTTTTATTACTTTGAACCAAAGTTTTTTGTACCGAGATACCTCTGAACCTAAGATGACACCATGTGTTTTGACATTGTATACTTTTCACTGTACTCTTGTATCTCTGTACTTGGTACATGTGACAATAAAATCTGAATCTAAATCTAATGTTTGTTCATGGAGAGCCATCCAATGTCAGAACTGTCTGCTCTTTGCCAGTTATACAATGAAAGGTTCAGCCCCTGCCCATCCAAAGATGTTTGCTTAGTTCTTCACCTCAGGCAGGATAGAGTCACCTCAGAAGGGCCTCAACACAGCAAACTGGCACTAAATTTAAATTTGTAAGGACGTACTGCACAAACTAGGCTTGTATCCCCTTGGGCGACCTAATTCTGGAACCATGGCTGATCGAGTTAAGATACAAATCAGCCATGATCGAATTAAAAGGCAGAACAGACTTGAATGGCTTCCTTCTGTTCCCATGCTCTGACCTGGTCCCAATATTTCAAACTTTAGATTGTGCATGGTCAACCCTGACAGTGCCAGCTGACTGGATGCTTTGTGCCACCAGCAGGTAT
>NW_025974922.1:0-8223 GCF_021869965.1 Rhincodon typus
CTCTACACCTTGTTATCTCAGATTCTCCAGCATCTGCAGTTCCTACTACCTCTGAAACCATCTTATCTTTCTATTCCCTTCTCCCTCATCTAGCTTCCCATTTGATACATCTACGTGATTGGCTGTAATATTCAGGTTCATATTCTAACCACTCTCTAGGAAAGTTCCTTCTGAATCCCATTATATAATTATCAGCGATTATCTTGTATTAATAGAACATAATTTAAATTAATCTTCTGCTTGCATTGAGATCTGCCCCGATGGAGTTAGCAAAATGGCAGGCTTCAATACTTGGCACACTCCAACTTCAACACACAAGACAATGCAACGCCCTCTGTCCATACCCTTCTCATGTCACTGCTACATTTCAGATTCACGAGAATGGTTCCAGGGATAAGGAACTTCAGTTATAAGAGTAGATCAGAGAGGTTGGAATTGGTTTCATTGAAGAAAAGAAGGTTAAAAGGAGATTTGATAGACGTATTCAAAATCATGAGGGGGTCTGAACAGAGGAGAAAGGGAGAAACTCATGAAAGGATGAAGAATGAGATGATATAGCAGCAGGTAAAGGAAGCAAAACTGAAACAGGGGAAAGGCTTTTTTGAGCTGTGAGTGGTTAAGGTCTGAAATGCAATGCCTGAGAATACAGTGAAGCAGGTTCAGTTGAAGCACTCTAGTGGGAATTGGCCTGTTATCTGAAAAGGAAGAATGCAGGGTGTTATGGGAAAAAGGCAGGAGAATGACATTAGGTGACATGATCATTTGGAGAGCTAGTACAGAAACAATGGGCTGAACGGCCTATTCCCACACGGTAACAACTCTGTGACTAAATATGACGGTTTAAAAAGGACATTGTAGCTTTCAAATGATGCAAATTTCTTCCCATTTATCTTTTGTGCTGTTTTACCTAGTTGCCACACTCTTTCTCTTTCTAGTGTTTGCTCTTTCTGTCCAGCAGTGATTGATCTGGTCCCCAATTTCTGCATCTCACACATTGTTTTATCTCATGCCCACTCTCTCCTTGTACTGTTTTATCTTCTGTTCTCTCAGAATCCCTACAGTATGGAAACAGGCCCTTCAGCCCAACAAGTCCACACCAACCCTCAGAGCATCCCACCCAGACCCAGCCCTCTACCATTTCCCTGTGACTCATCTAATTAACACATCCCTGAACACTATGGGTAATTTAGCATGGCCAATCTACCTAGCCTGCACATCTTTGGACCGTGGGAGGAAACTGGAGCACCCGGAGGAAAACCACACAGACATGGGGAGAATGTGCAAACTCCACACAGACAGTCATCTGAAGCTGGAATCAAACCTGGATCACTGGCACTGTGAGGCCACAGTACTAACCAATGAGCCACCACGAGAGTGCTTCAAGTGAACATGCCTCCCTGCATTCTCCCACTGTTTTTTCTGGTGTCTGTGTGCTCTCTCTCCCTTGTACATTTTGATCCAGACCCCATTCTCTGTTCCTCAGACACTTTAATCTGGTGTGTGCCATCTATCTCCTTACTCTGTTTTATTTGTGCCTTCTCTATCTCTCTTCTCAAACAGTTTTCTCTGATACCCCTGGAGCATAATAAAGTTGTTGAACTATTGGGTATATTTGACAAGAGTAGTATCCATTATTGCTGCACTATTAATGTTGCTTTCTCACTCAAGATAGTCGCTCTCAATTATACAAAAACATGTTCATGCCAAAACCCTAACATAATTAATCAGGCAGAAGGATAATCCCCACAATCACCATTAACATTTATCAACATGTTAAAGTGGAGGTTAGCTGCCACTAACACGCATCTATCAAACATCAGACAGAGAAAAACTGTAAATCAAAAAGAAAGACAAGCAATTGTTTTTAATTTTAGTCATTAAAACATGAGCAGATGAAAGGCAGTGACCTTCTAAACTGAAATAAAAGCATTAAAGCTGGACAGCACCATACATTGTGAAGGTGATTTTTAATGTGTTTTGTCTTATTTAATAGTTCATTCAGGAATTTGAGCTTTGCTGGTACAGTTTATTGTCCATCGCCAACTGCCCTCAGGAAGATGCTTGTCAGCTGCCTTCTGGAACTGCTGGAGTCTGTTTGGTGTAGGTACCCCCATAATGTTGTTAGGGATGGAGTTCCAGGATTTTGACCAAGCAACAATGAATGAACGGCAGCATGTTTCCAAGTCAGGATGGTGAGTGGCTTGGAGAGGCCCTGCAGTTGGTGGTGTTCCCAAGTATCTGCTGCCCATGTCCTTCTGGATTATAGTGACCATGGGTTTGGAATGAGTCTCAGTGAATTTCTGCAGAGCATTGTATAGATAGTACACACTGCTGCCAGTGAGTGTTTGTGTTAGAGGAACTGAATGATTCAGTTCCAGTCTGATATGAAAAGCAGTTGGTTCAGTTAGCACTGATTGTAGGAAGGGGCTCAGGCCTGATGGGGTGAAATCGGTTGTGCAAGATCCACCTTGATTGGCTCAACATTTTTTGGTTATAAAATGGCTACCTGAGCGACATTTTCATTAAAAATGGCAGGTGGCTCAATGGTTAGCACTGCTGCCTCATAATGCCAGGGACCCGGGTTTGATCCCAGCCTTGGGCAGCTGTGCAAACTCCACACAGACATTCTGCATGTGTCTGTGTGGGTTTGCTCCGGCTTCCTCCCAGTCCAAAGAGGGGCAGGTTAGGGTGGATTGGCCATGCTACATTGCCCCATAGTGTCCAGGGATGTGCAGGCTAGGTAGATTAGCCATGGGAAATGCAGGGTTATAGGAATAGAGTAGGGGTGTTGGTCCGGATGGGATGTTCTTCAGGGATTGGTGTGGACTTGATGGGCTGAATAACCTGTTTCCATACTGTAGGGATTCTTCCATTCTATCAGTCAAACTGCATTGCAAATTTAAGGACATTTATTTTGTGATGGGTGTAGGGGTGACCTGTACCTGGCTATGTAAGGTGACTTGTACCTGACCATATTAAGCGGCCCATGCCTGTTTACAAGATGGCAGACAGAAGTTAAGCAAAACTAAGCAACCTGCTCACACGGTGAAAGACAGTGGTACCTTTGAACAGAACTGTTAGAAGATCAGTAAAAGAATGCTGTATGTTCCCATCTGAGACAGTTCTGATAAAAGGATGCCTTAGGACAGATAAATGACCGATTCCAGCTTTATAGATAAAAGGGTGATTGTCCCAAAAAATGAATAATGTCAGGTGCTAGATTAGGTCCTCAAGCAGCTACAAGGATAACAGTTAAAGTTATTTCATAGTAAATAGTTGCCTCTTTAAAGCTACCAGCAATATTAAATAGTTTCTAGCTAAAAAATCATAGAAGTTGGTTTCAATACATAACCAGGATACAATACAAGCCTTAAATATTTAAGCTTGGATGTGAAAGTTAACTAGCCTTAGGAATTGCCTTCTTTTATGCCCTGAACAAGACAGACTGATCACAACCCATAAATTACAAAATGCTAAAAAGTAGAAGTAGTTATATAACATTACACTGAGGAAACTGAACATCCAACAGGCAAGTTTGTGGATGAACCAAAAATAGGTCACAAGGCAAGCGGTGAGAATGACACAGAGTGTGCAGAGGGATATATACATGTTAAGTGAGTGGGCAATAACTTGGCAGATGGAGCATAATGTGGGAAAATGTGAGGTTATGCACTTCGGCAGGAAGCATAGAGGAGTTGAATATTATTTTAGTGGAGAAAGACTGCAGAAAGACACAGAACTGAGGGATTTGGGATTACCCATCCATGAATAACAAAAAAGCTAGCATCCAAGCTCAGCAGGTATTGGGAAAGCAAATGGAATGTTGGCCTTATTTCAAAATAATGTCAATGTTAGTATAAAAGAAGTAAAATTTTCCTAAAGCTATCTAAGGCACTAGTCAGACCACAGCAGCAATACTGTGAACAATTTTGAGTTCCTTACCCAAGGAAAAATCATGTAATCATACAGGACAGAAACCTGCACGAACAAAAACTGCTCTGATTCTACTCTAAATGTAAGGAATAAAACCATGAGCGGCATAGATAGGGTAAACAGGAAAAGACTTCTCACCTTGATAGAAGGAT
Source organism: Rhincodon typus (assembly GCF_021869965.1). Taxonomy (NCBI): domain Eukaryota; kingdom Metazoa; phylum Chordata; class Chondrichthyes; order Orectolobiformes; family Rhincodontidae; genus Rhincodon; species Rhincodon typus. Next base: position 4,086 of record NW_025974922.1, read on the forward strand.
CAATGATTAAGAGACACAGATCAAAGGTTATGGGCAGGAGGTTTCGAGGGATGTGAGGAATGTTTTCTTCATCCAGAGAGTGGTGGGAATCTGGAATTTACTGCTTATAAGGGGGTTAGAGGCAAAACCCCTCAACATTTAAGAACTATTTAGATGTGCACTCATGATGCCAAGGCCAAGTACTGGAGAATGGGATTAGAATAGTTAGGTAGTCATTTTTGTCAGCAGACACGATGGGCTGAAGGGTCTTTTTCTGTGCTGTAGACCTCTATAACATTGAATAGTCCCTCTTTCCAGCACTCGGCCCATAGCCTCGAATGTTATGGCATTTTGACTGTTCATCCACATACTTTTTAAAGGTTGTGAAGTTTCCCACCTCAACTACCTTCCCAGGCAGTGAGTTCCAGACGCCAACTACCCTCTGGGTGAAAAAGTTTTTCTTTGAATCCTCTCTAAACCTCCTGGCTTTACACTATGGCCCTTTTCATTCCCCCAATGGGGAATAGCTGCTTTCTATCCACCCTTTCACAAATACATTACAGTGAGGTGGGGACCCCTGTAGCACAACATGAACCCAAGATCATGGTTGAGGCTGTCCTCATGGGTACAGAACTTGCTGTCAGTCTCTGCTCGGCCGTTCTGTGTTGTTGTGTATCTCAAAGTCTGCCTTGGAGGATGTTTACCTGAAGATCGGAGGCCAAATGTCCTGGGCCGCTGAAGTGTTCTCCCACTGGGAAAGAACATTCCTGTCTGACAATCTATAAAATCTTCCTTACTGTCCTGTTTTGACAGCATGACCTTGATAAATTGTTATGATCTCTCTACCTTAATTAATTTGTACAGTTTTGAATTCAGCATGCGATTCCAGTTATTTAGTTTGTCTCCAGCACCATCTTATTTTTAATTTTTTATAATTATTTCTCTGCCTCACTTAATCAGATTATAGGCCATCCCTTTGCTGGTTATTCAGCTGTTGACACTCTACTCACCGTCTAACACTCTCGGCCACCTGAAGAGACATCATCTGACACTCCACTTACACCAGTTGTATGATGATTTAATGTCTCTGCCCTTGATCTCTCTGCCTATAAACGCTGGGTCTGTGTGCTCCGCTCTCTCACTGCACCTGACAAAGCTTGTGTGATTTCAAATAAACCTGTTGGACTGTAACCTGGTGTGGTGTGATGTGTGACTTTGTCCAGTCCAGTCCAGTCCAGTGCTGGCAACTCCGCATCTAGGCTGATATCGGGTATGGAGGGACCGTCTTATGAGGGGAAGTTGAGTAGATTGGGCCTTTATTCATTGGAATTTAGAAGAATGAGAGGCAACCTCATTGAAACATGCAACATTCTTTGGGAAACTTGACAAGGCAGATGCAGAAAGATTGTTTGCCCTTGTAGAAGAGTTCAGGGAGGCTGCGTAATCTTGGAATATGGGGTCACACAATTAAGACAGAGATGAAGTGGAATTTCTTCTCTCAGTTGGTAATGAATCTATTGAATACTTTCCCACGGAGGGTTGTCAAGATTAAATTATTAAGTTTATTCAGGACTGATATAGACAGGTTTTTAATCGATCAGAAAATCAAGAGTTATGGGAAAAAGGCAGGAAAGAGGAGTTGAGGATTATCAGATTAGTGTTGATCTTAATAAATGGTGGAAAAGGCTCAATGAGCTGAATTATCTCACTTCAGGGTGGCACAGTGGCTCTGGTTAGTACTGCTACCTCACACAGCCAGAGACCTTCACTTGACAGTCTGTGTGGAGTTTGCACACTCTCCCCATGTCTATGTGGGTTCCCTCTGGTTTCCTCCCACAGTCCAAAGATGTACAGGTTAGGTGGCTTGGCTTTGCTAAATTGCCCGTAAAGTCTGGGGATGTGCAGGGTAGGTAGGTTAGCCATAGGAAATACAAGGTTATAGGGATAGGATGGGTCTGGGTGGGATGCTGTTCTGAGGGTTGGTGTGGACTTGACAGGCCAAATGGCCTGCTTTTGCACTCTAGGGATTCTGTTCCTATGTCTTATGGTCTTATGAACTCACTTTGTGAAGAAAATATCATCTCTGTCTTGAATGGATGACAGTTTACTCTGAAATTACTGCCCCTATTCTAAAGCACACCCTCCACCCAATACAAGGGATATCTCAGCATCTATCCTGTCAAGCCCCCACGGAATCTTATATAAATCTTAGTAGCACATCATCATGCAGCTAAGTTTTATTTAAAAGTGGGGGAAAGACAAAAAAAATCATGAATTTATTTGAAGTTGATGACATCTAATGATTAAATAAATTAGAAGAGCTTTAGTTAATGATCTGTAATCATTTTCTCTAATGCCAATTAATGAGATGATTACTCACCAGAAATCCTGAAGAAAGCTCCTCTTGTGTCAGGAACAGCTCTGTGAATATGAACATAAATCACTGGGAAACCAAGACTTTATTCTGAGATCATTAAAAAAAAACTGCTCTCTGAGCTTTGCACCAGGTGAAAACAGCATTTACTAGATAATGTTTAATTTAATTATGCTTAGGATTGCAAGTTCTGGGTTCATTTCTTCAAACATTACATTTTTTAAAAGACTAATTATGACATGGTTGTCATGAATGATGCTGACATTAATTATCTTTCTGCAATTGAATGGTTTACTCGAGCGTTTCAGATGATTGTCAAAACTTCTGCTACATTGGTGTGGGATTCACATCACTAGACCAGGTCAGGTAAGGACAGCAAGTTTCTTTACAGCAGAAGGGCACTCTTCTTTTTTATTTATTTCAGGGAATGTGGGCTTCCCTGCTGAGCCACCATTTATTGCCCATCCATCATTGCTTTTAAGAATGTGGTGATGAGCTGCTTCACGCAGGTTGTATACAGAAACAAGGAAGTCATCATTAATCTTTCAAAATCTCTGGTTGGGTCTTCTTGGGATAGTCCTTAGAGCAAAGAAGCTCAAAGGGAGATCAACACAGAGCATAGAACGATATGTCACAGGAAGAGCCACTTTGGTCCGCAATGTCAACACTGATGAAGATGCCACTGTAAACTAATCCCATCTGCCTGAGCATGGTGCAAATCCCTCCATGTGTCTAAATGCCTTCTAAATGTTGCTATTGTATCTGCTTTACCACCTCCCTGGCACTGCATTCCAGGCACCTACCACCCTCTGTGTGAAAAAACCTATCTCACACATCTCCTTAAAACATTGCCCCTTTCTTTTTAAACCTACCTCCCCTAGTTTTTGACATTTCTATCCTGGGAAAAAGACTTTGGCTATCCACCCTATCCATGCCTATCATAATTTTATATATTTCTATCAAGTTGCTCCTTGGCCTCCAACACTAGAGAAAACAGACCAAGTTTGTCCAAACCTCTCCTTATAGCTAGTACACTCCAATCCAGGCAACATCCTGGTAAACCTCTTTTGCACCCTTTCCTAAACTTCCACATCCTTCCTATAGTGTGGTGACCAGAATTGCATAACTCTAAATGTGGCCTAAGTAAATTTGTATAAAGCTGCAACATGACTTGCCAATTTTTATACTCAATATCCTGACTGATGAAGGCAAGCATATAAAGATCTCTGTCAAGGCCCCGGCAATTTCCAACCTTACTCCCTCAGTATCCTTGGATAGATCCCATCAGGCCCTAGGACGTACCTATCTTAGACACCCAAAATCTCCTTCTTACATAGAAACATAGAAATATAGAAGATAGGAGCAGGAGGGGGCCATTCAGCCCTTTGAGTCTGCTCCACCATTCTTCACGATCACGCCTGATCGTCCAACTCAATAGGTTAATCCCGCTTCCTCCCCATAACCACTGATCCCATTCGCTGCAAGTGCCATATCTAGTCGCCTCTTGAATACATTCAATGTTTTGGCATCAACTACTTCCTGTGGTAATGAATTCCACAGGCTCACCACTCTCTGGGTGAAAAAATATCTCCTCGTCTCCATCCTAAATGGTCTACCCCGAATCCTCATAATGTCATTCCTGGTTCTGGACACACTGACCATCAGAAACATCTTCCCTGCATCCACCCTGTCCAGGGATAGTAGGAACTGCAGATGCTGGAGAATCTGAGATAACAAAGTGTAGAGCTGGATGAACACAGCAGGCCAAGCAGCATCAGAGGAGCA
>NW_025974923.1:0-8222 GCF_021869965.1 Rhincodon typus
AAGAAGGTTTTTAAATGTCAGCAAAGGCACTGGGTCGGATCAGACTAATCATTAACGAGTAGCTGCGGTCCTTCGTGGCCATCTCCCGCGCTCTCTCACTCCCGGTGGAAGAACTTGCTAACACTCGGTACAGTTCGCGCGCACGCACTTCTTCACATTGCAAAACTGACGGGAAAGTTTCCAATCCCGCAAAATTCAGAAAAAAAACTTGTGCAAGCCACAGCGTGTGGTGTGGAGATGGCCGTGGGAGGATATCGAAAGGACAGTGCCCGGGACGCGGGAAAGGGGAATTCGTTCACCACAAACAACCGCTAAAAATTTCCCGATCGATCGCCGGGATCTGTCACAGGTTTTTGTTTTCTCTAAAGCCCGTTCTGCCTGACCGAAACCCATCACTTTCTGTCAGAATTTTGGAAAGTTACATGACGCACGGACATTGCAGGAAGAAGGTGACACGGACTCTCAGCCGCTACCCACAGTGAATAATCTCCGGTTTGTGAACATATACCTGAGGACAACAAGAAGAAGACAAAATGGGAAAAGTTTTTGATGCTCGTACACTGCTGCGTCTCTGGAATTAGCCAAACTCTTCAGGGTATTTAGTGACTGGTTATCACTTGGCATATTATTAGCTGCTCTCTCTCTCGCTGTGTCTCGCTTTCTGTCTGGCCCCAGACTGTTGGTCAGGAGCAGTCCAGTGGGTAATTATTAATAGATGTCCCTGGATGGAGGTGCCGATGTTCTGCTGAGCCTTAACGACAAACCTGCGCGAGTGTAATGTGGGCATGTGTGTATGTCACAGCAAGGAGCACATCGCCTCCCTTTGCCAGGCAGCTATAGACCATTGCACTGAGCAGGACATGTCTATCAGGCAGCGGGCAGCAGCATGGAGCCACTAGCGTTTTCTCTGCTTCTCCTCTGGCCAACCCTCGTCTCCCTGAATGGGGCAGGAGATGGGACCTGGGCCAGGTTTGCCAGCCTACCTTATCCGGAGGACAACCTGTTCCTACATGCCACCTTCCCTGAGGGCTTCATGTGGTCTGTGGGCACATCAGCTTACCAGACAGAAGGGGCCTGGCAGCAGGATGGAAAGGGAGTGTCCGTCTGGGACACCTTCACCCACAAGCAGCTCAGTGCCAACGGGGATGTGGCCAGTGACAGTTACAATAATATAGAGAGGGACATTTCCGCCATCCAAACTTTGGGTGTCACACATTACCGCTTCTCCATCGCCTGGACCAGGATCTTCCCAGACGGTCTACTCTCAAGCCGCAATGAAGTTGGGCTCAGGTTTTATTCCCACTTCATTCAGAGACTCCGAGATATAGGTGTTGAGCCCATAGTGACTTTGCACCATTGGGATCTGCCCCAGGCTCTCCAGGACCGGTATGGAGGTTGGATTAATGAAACATTGGTGGACCGCTTCAGCGAATACGCCCGGTTTTGTTTCGAGGCTTTCGGGCACCGGGTGAAGTACTGGATCACTATCGACAACCCTTACGCCCTGGCTTGGCATGGGTATAGCACGGGAAAGCTTGCTCCTGGTATCAACGGAGCCCCACGTGTACCCTACACAGTGGCACATAACCTGATTAAGGTAAGGTGTTCCATGAAATTGAACGATGCCTTGCGATCTGTATTCCATGTAGCTCTGGAAGCTGCCTGGTTTAACTGGGGAGATCAAAACCTTCCAGGATGAGGGCGGAATGGAAGAAAAGTTAACCAGAAAAAAAAAGGAAGCCAACTTTCGCTCGAGTTAAAACTCTGTTAAACTAAACACTGGAATCGTCCCTGGTCCCGAGGAACTAAGTACTTGGACAAGTAGTTGTATTTTGTCCTTTTTTAAATCAAATTTTGATCATAAGTGAATGATTTTTAAAGAAAATGACAGCTCAAATATGTTCAACTGAACTCTTGGGAAGATAAGGAAAGTTTTGAAGATTTGCGTAAATCCCATGTGTTCGAGTTTAGCTCTTTAAATGCTTTGTAAACAGTTACACCTTCCACAAAGCAAAGCTAGATAACGACGTGGGATATTTCAGACTTGTCACTGTCCTTGTTTACCTCCGCACAAGTTTCAAAAAAAGACTTTGCCTAAACGGAATATACCAAGCAATCTGGTTGCGTCACATTGGCCAATGGAAATAAAATTATAGAGTCATAGAATTGTTATAGCACAGAGGTAGACCATTTGGTCCTTCACATCTGTGCTAGCTCTGCGCTAGTGCAACTCACTGCCATTTCCCCATCTTTTCCTCTTAGACCTGCATTTTTTTCCCCTTTTTAATTCATGATCCAATTCCCTTTTTTGAATGCCTTGGTTACAACAGGTGGGAAAAAATTCCTTATGCAGAGGAATGTAAACTGTAAATGTGAAAACTACAGAAAATAATCATTCCAACGGATGCAGTGAACATAGGGATAACTTAAACAAGGAATTGTCAGAAGAATAAACAAATATAAACAGATTTGCATACAGTAACAACTTATCTGTAATCAAGAAAAGGACGGATACAAAAGTTTTCATTTGGATGAAAAGAAAGGCATGAAGGCTATATTTCACAGAAGAGTAATTTAGTTCTCACATAATGAAAAGGAGAAAAAAGAGAAAATAGGAGCAGGAGTAGGCTATTTGGCCTTTCAAACCTACTCCACCATTCAATATGGCCATTCCTGATCATCCAACTCAGTACCCCATTCCAACTTTCTCCCCATACCCTTTAATCCATTTAGCCCTAAGAACTATGTCTAATTTCTTCTTGAAAATATTCAATGTTTTGGCCTCAACTACTTTCTGTGGCAAAGAATTCCACAGGTTCACCACTCTCTGGGTGAAGAAACATTTCATCATCTCAATCCTACCCCATATCTTTAAGCTGTGACCCCTGATTCTGAACTCCCTGGTTCATTCGGAACATCCTTTCTGAGTTTACCCAATCTATTCCCGTTTGAATTTTATACATTTCTTTGAGATCCCTCCTTATTCTTTGAAACTTAAGAGACTATAGTCCTAATCAATCCAGTCTCTCTTTATACATCAGCCCTACTATCCCAGGAAACAGCCTGATAAACGATTGTTTAGGCAGATGAATGTCCATTATACATGTCACTGAATTTTATGGCACTGCTGTGGCATCTCCATAAGAGAGTAATTGGCCTCCCCTGATTTAAAATATTTCACAGTGAGTGCAATATCAAAGAATTGGGTCATAAATGAGACAATAAATAAATCATAAATCCATAAAAGAATCATAAACTGTTCTTGGGCAGTAGTTTATCCAGGTGCTAGCATTACCTGTATAACCCACTTATCCATTGGTTTGTAGTTATGGATATCATTTTTCTGAGAAACATCAGGCTGAAAAAGACACATTTGTTACAGCTTCTCCTCTTGCATTCAGCAGCACAATTTACAAGAAATATCAAGCAAAGGGAAAATCACATTTAGTACTGTATGTGAGTGCTGATCGATTGGCTTATGGACTCAGATTGGTAGAGGCATGGAGAATGGAGAATGCACCAATTCTATCAGTATGGGTCTACCTAGAGCAAATGGACTGCAGTGGTTCAAGAAGAGACCTCACCACCACCTCCTCAAGGGCAGTTAGTTACGGGCAATAAATGTTGGTCCAGCCAGCAAAGCCTGCATCCTATGAATGAATAAAAATGAGTTGGACGATAAGAAGTTGCCAAGCCTTGTTTAAATTTTAAAGCAGGGAGGTTGTTTCTGGTTGGTCATGGCATTGCTCTGAGAAATAAACTGGAGAATGGCAGTCACTTATTTTGTTGAGTTGTAAACGGTTCAGTGCACATAGGCATTCTTTCTACCTGCAAAGAGGGCCTTCTCCTTTCTGAAGGCAGGGACCAAATACTTAACCTGATCTTATCTTCTGCATCTATGCACAAGTTACCGCATACATCTCTGACAGACCTAATATCTTCCTTCTTCTTGCTCTTAATGTACTGATAAAGCATCTTTGCATTTTCTTTAATTTTATCAGCTAATAATTTTTCACTTCCTCTCTTTGCTATCCTAATTTCCTTTTTCACTTCACCCCTGTACTTTCTCTGATCTTTCTAAAGTATTACTTTTCTGTGATTGTCATAAGCTGTATTTTTACCCTGTATGCTTCTTGGTGACCGGAAAATTTGGCACTGCCATCCTTCTGCTTTGTGTAGATATGTTTACACCTTGCCCATACAATCTCGCTTTAGAATGCCTTCCACTGATTTGCCACTGACTTCTCATCAAGTGGCTGTAATTAATTCACTTTTACCGGACGATCTCTCAGCTTTGTAGTTTGCCTTTCTCAGTTTGGAACTTTTACTAAAATGAAAACAGAAATTGCTACAGAAATTCAGCAGATCTGATTAAATTTGTGGAGAAAGATGTTTTCAGTATGATGGTTTTACTCCTCTTAGACTTGTTCTGTCTTTATTCCTTTTCATGAAGATGTCAGATCTAGCTTTGTTATGATTGCTATCTCTAAAATAATCACCCACTGGTATTTCATCTACCTTGTCCACGTTCATTTCCTAAGGATAAGCCTATAATTTCTCTCTCTCTCATTGGGCTTAATACATGCTGGCTGATAAAGTTCTCTAGAATACCTAATTCAAGAATATTGTGCCCACTGTGCCTTTCACACTGTTTGTACCCTAGTTAATATTTGTGTAATTGAAGTCCCCAACAATTATCGTACTGTTGTTTTTTGACTCAAATATTTGCCTACATATTTGCTCCTCTAACTCTTTCCCACTTCTTGAGGGTTTATAGCACACAGTGAACAACGTGGCTACCTCTTTTTTTTTTGCTTCTGAGCTCAACATATATGGCCTGATTTGTTGCTTAATTTCAGGATATTTTACCTCCTTACAACCACGATTGATCCTTTAACCAATAATGTTACACCTCTACCTTTTTTCTTCCCTTCTCTATCCTGCCTGGATATATCTAGGATGTTTAACTGCTATTCATGCACCTTTCTCAGCCAAATTTCTTTATAGCAATGATGTGCTATCATGTGTTTATCTGCTCCCTCAGCTCATCGCTTTGTTCTCTATGCTCCTTGTGTTGACATATTTACATTTTACTGCTGCTTATTTTCTGCGATGTATGTTTTTTAACCTCTGCTTCCTTTCTTTCAGAGTCATTTGTTAAGCTTCTGCCTACAGTTCCAAGCGCTGAATTTGCCCTCATATTCCTATTCCCTTGCCAATTTAGTTTAAGCCCTCTCCACTAGATTTAGAGGGAATCTCATGGCAACAACATCAGTTTAGGAGTTAGGAAATCCACCTTCAAAAATATGTATACTGTTCTGGTCAGGTGTAGACTGTCTGGTTTATGAGGTTCCATCTTCTTGAAAACAGCACCAATACCCCAGAAATCTGAAGCCTACCTTTTTACAGCACCCTTCTAGGTTCATCAGCACGATTCCGGGCATGGAGGGAGTTTCTCATGAACAAAAGCCAAACAATTTGGGACTCTGCTCATTGGAGTTTAGAAGAATGAGAAGTGAATGAGATCTGTTGAAACATATAGGATTCTAAAGGGGCTTGACAGGGTAAATGTTCAGGGGATGCATGGGACAGTCTAGGGCCAGAGGGCATAGTCTCAGAATAAAAGCGTCAAATTTGAAACTGAGATGAGGAGGGATCTTTTCTCTCAGACCATTGTAAGTCTTAGGAACACCTTGCTACAAAGAGCTATGGGCCAGATTCATTGAATATATTTAAGACTGAGACAGATAAATTCTTGATCAGTAAGGGGAATCAAGAGTTATGGAGAAGGGGCAGGAAAGTGGACGCTAAATGTGCTGTCCATGTAGCCCTCTGCGTTACAGATACAGAACTGTCACTTGAGCCATTGCTCAAGTTCCAAAACCCAGAACTCAGAACTTGCTCAGCCAGTAGTATATCTTGAGGTATGTCTGGCTGGGATACATGGTGTACTCATTACTTCATACATACCGTAGGGTGTACACTATTCAGACAAGCTGACCTACCATACTGTAATTTTATAAAAATATATTTATTATGATTAGAATAGTAGAAAAATGTGTTGCTACTCACCAATCAGCTCTTTTCTCAGTACTGGAATAAGACAGGGAGCAGTTCCGAGTGCAGACTCCCCTCGTGTTCTATTTTCAGTCTCTCAAAGTATGCTCCTCTCGTGCTGTTTCAAACTTTTGGAGTGCTCCCCCTTCTGAGTGTCTGTCTTATCTAACCTGTTCTTCTTGAGTAGAGAACCCTGGACTGATTTTTCAACTGGAACATTAAGAAAAGGGAACTCATTTGAATGCTCCATTTCAAAGATGAATTTGAATGTAGATATGTATACTTACATGTTGCTGCAGATGCAAATAGAGCAAACATATCATTATGTGTCAGAAAATACAAGAGAGAAGAAGGTTAGATTGAAGATAGCTTTCTCATGGAATCTAGAAAGATAATTGTGAGACTGGGCTTAGTAGCTATCTCATGGCAGCAACACCTATTGGGTATACATGGTAGTGTTAACTTGATCTCAACTGCACAAGTTACTGCGTTCGTAAGTTCAGTGAATACTGATCATTCAATGCTGTTGGGGCAATATCACCACAATATAATGCTGCAGTGCAAATGTCTATGGCTTCTTTGAGTGGCACAATGATGAATAGGCGAGCAATGTCAAATAAGCACACGGTATTGCTATCAACATTCTGTATGATTTTTGCAAATGTGAAGAAATTCTTTACCGTGTTGCGGAAAATTTGCTGATGTCTGGTTGTAGCAATTCACCCAATCATGCTGTGGAGAACTTATAGATAAGTTAGACATGCGTGTTGGGCAACCCATATAAATACAGATGAGTGAGCTATGAGGAACAAACCCTGTTGTATATATTACCCAGCAACTCATTGCTTGTACCCAAGACCAGCAGGTTTTTGATTTTATTTTGCTTTTGAGCAAGGCCCTCCAAGCATGCTGGGCCACAGATCCAATTGAAACAAATTTAGACCTGTCATTAAGAATGGCATGCATTTGGTTGACATAGTTAGCCTTGTCAAGGATGAGTATTCCTATCCCACTGTCAGGTTTAACAGTTCTGGGTGGCCTTGAGGCCTTGCAACGCAGCCAGACATTGATACCGCATATGAAAACCAGAATGGTTGTTCAGAATCCCACAAAGTGCATGTGCTAGGGTCAGCCAAGCTGCTTTTAAGGATTCACAATATTCAGTAGACTCTGACTTCTCATTTAATGTGGGCCAATGGCCCACTGAAATTTGAAATTGAAATCATGTGCAAGGACAAACTCTTTGCCTTCAGAGTACATAGTCATGAGATTTATGGAGTGTTTAGTGGTATCATTAATTGCATTGCCAAACTGCTTCCACTCAAGTGAGTTTATAGTATGAGTGTGTGTTTAAATGGGTGTTGTTTATGGTGTGGTCATCTACTGAAGCAATATAGCAATCTAAATGGATCAAATCAAGAAAGAAATGAAAGAAAGTTATGGACTTCAGACGAAGCGTAGCATAGAGCACAGCATAAATTAGTAACCCTATTACCAATCTATAATATCATTTGTCCTTCAAAGCATCCGAGCCAGTTATTTTTCAGTCTCAAATGTTATTTGTTTTCAAGATATTATATATCGAGAGCACAGGCACAAATTACTTCGTAGAGCTCAGTTACCTAGTTCAGATTCGTTGCTGTTCAGACTAATATTGCATAAATAGGTCTAAGTTACATTGCCAGTTCCTTTTTTTTAAACTTTTTGTTCAGCGAAAATGGGACACTTGTACAAAACTGAAATACCATTTTTTTAGCCAGAAACTTGAAATAAAAACAGAAAATACCAGAAATACTTAGTAGATAAAGCTGTGGAGAGAGAAACAGAATTAATGAATTTCCCTGGCCCATTGAGGCAGATTTGGAAATCTGAGGGTGGAATTTAGATAGGTGTATCTCTGGTCAGCTTGCTGGTGTACTTCTGCTTCCATGTGCTTTCACTGGGAGCGGACTCTCAGCAGCAATGGCTAGCTGTTTGAGAGCAGCAGGAGGCTAACTGGTGCGATTCAAAGGACAATTATTCCATTTGTTGTGGGGCAATGAAATCTTGTGAAGGCACATAGGGCCCATGGTGTGTCAAGAGCTTAGCAGCACAGCTGAGGCAGCTGCACAGTGGGAAGCTACTGTCTATTGAAATTGAGACCATTAGCATTCTAAAAGAGAGAA
>NW_025974924.1:0-8221 GCF_021869965.1 Rhincodon typus
ATAAAAGCTTCTTTTCCCATCAAGCTGTAGGTGTTTGCCTAAATAAAGGGGAAAAAAAAAAATCAATCTCTGACATTACTTAAAACTTAATGCAGAACAGTCTACTTTGTTTGCTGATAAACCTTCTCAATGTAAATAATTTCCCTGTAGCCCTTGAAGACTATCTCTCTCTAGTTTATTTCAAAATAAAAAGTCACCATGGCTGCAGAAATATTTATTAGTTAATCATTTAGTCACTAAACACATATTTCTAGTTAAATAAAAACCTTCACTGGAATCAAATCATCATTTGAATTATTCTTTCATTTCTTTCTTTAACTTCAGATTTTCTTTGGTCAAATCATGTTATTTGATTTCTATATCACTTTGGAGTTCAAGCTTTTGAAATTCAATTTCCAGTTCCATTTCTCTTGTTTTTCTTTTTCCTCTTTGTCCAGTTCGAGCTTTCTTATTTCCAGTTTTTCTATCCTTTCTCCTCCCATTCCATTGATCTTTCCTTTCATTCTCCCTTCTTTCCATTGTTCTTTTCTTCTACTTTTCGTCCAGTTCAAGTTTCATTTTTGTATTCCTCTTTCTCACTCATTTTCCAGCAACTCAAGATTTTTGTTCCATTTCTAACTGATTCTCACAGTGACATCTCAGTTTTGGATTTTCCCTCTTTGTTCAAATGGTGTGTAATCACTTTAACCATTTCAGCCTCACAAGATCCTGATTTTATTTCAGCCTCCACCTATCCACTAGCTCTCAGTATGATCTCAGTCAAAGATTTTAAACAATCCACAGTATGTCTTCCATTCCAGGAGAAGTCTTAGCAACAGTCGAAGCTATTTTTAAATTCCAATTGATGTAATAAATTTCACAGTAGGTCCTATTTTCTTTTATATCCAGTACCTCCACTTCTTTACTCATTTCTTTAAAAATTCACAGAACCCTCTTAAATTTTAGATTTCTGTCCTGACTCAATTTGTTATGAACCCTGTAAATGATCATACTGGCTAAGTCAGATTCCAGAGTGAATCCTGCCTTAATAAATCATAAGTTTTATTTTGACAAGGGTGTTAATGTACTTTTCACAAAAGAATCTGAGTGTATTACATAAAAGAAAAGATAAAAGGCACCTCTACTATATATGTACCTGGACAATTTGGAAAAGTCCTATCATAAACAGCAAAAGGAAAGATTCAACCATTCTTCTCAGCATCATCATTTACAGACATTCAATCCTAATGAAGTATCACACCTATCTTCATTTTAAAATTTCTTATTGAACTGACAAGATAACAAGAATTTCCTTTCAATACCTCCCTGCACATTCACCAGTGTGATTCTCTTCATTACTATGTCTCCACAAGACACACAGACATGCTAACTCATTTTTCTCTGACTTTGACTACTCTGAGGTGCCTAAAACAGCTGAAGGCTTCTTTCCAGCTCTGATGGCCTGAGAACATCCAGAACCTACAAAATGCCCTTCTGTTGGAATGCATCTTTTCTTTCTGAACTGAACCTACTGCAGTCCCATGGCTACCTGTCTTTTTTGTAGATCATAAAAGTTTCACTTAATGAATACCTCAGCACTCATCTCTCCAGGTAGCTTGCAATCATTTAACTTAAGTCAGGTCTTCTTCTCAAAGGCTATTTTGTGCTCCTGTTCAAAAAATGACTTTCTGACCTTCAAAAAAATGTTAACTTTACAGAGCTGTAAACCAAAAGTCCATCTTATCTGTACTTTAAAACCAAGCTCTAAATAATAATATATTAAACAAAAGAATATAATCTGTTTCTTATTTTCCATTTTGAAAGGAACAAAATAGTTTACAGGCAGAATGTTTGCAGCCAGATGCAATAGTTTGTGGGGCATTTTGACACAGAGATTCTACTGTTAGTCTATAATAAGCTAGCCAACGTTATCTGAGGTATCACGTGAGATATTACATTTGCTTTATTGTCCTTGGACTAGATGAAGTGGGGAATAACAACAATGTAGTATCCTCTTCACTCCGTCCCATTATTTCAAAAATCTGAATCAGATTTATGAAGTATGATTTGTCTTTAAAAAATCCATACTTACTTTCATTTATTATCCTATACTTTTTGAATGGCATCTAATTTGCCCTAAACTGACTTTAAAGTTGCCCCACCATTAGCCTTACACTGACTAACATGCGGCCATTGGTTTATCCTTGATGTGTAACTTTTACAATCTTTAGCCCATTAATACCATCAAATGGGGATAGGTGATCTTGGCATGATTGTTTCTTATAATCCTGACACTTGGATAGTATTTGGAAAAGCTGTAATCATCATCACAACTGAACTGCATGAAGCTGGGTGTCTGGGGTCACAGAGAAAAATAGCTACTTATGGAATTACACCCAGATATATCAGATGTGGAGATGCCAGTGTTCGACTGGGATGGACAAAGTCAGAAGTCACTTGACTCCAGGTTATAGTCCATAGGTTTATTTGAAAGCACAAGCTTTCAAAGCACTGCTCCTTTATCACTTCCCCTGATGAAGGAGCAGTGCTCCAAAAACTTGTGATTTCAAATAAACCTGTTGGACTATAACCTAGTGTCGTGTGACTTCTGACTCAAATATATCAGGGCAGTAGATATAAGTGGTAAAGATAATAAACAATACAGTTCTGGTCTTGATAAATCCTCAGGCATCTTCCCACCCATTGTAACTAATAGAAGACTTTGTGTAGAACAACAAATCAGTAATTATCATTATTCCAAACATATATAATGGAAATCATTACCAATTATATCATTTATTTCCAAATCACATAACTATTTGCAGCTGTCAGTATTGCAGGGCTGGGGCTGGGGTGCTTTAAAGGTTATGGTGAGGAATCTGTAGACAAAATGATATTTTGTTATAAGTGGCAGATACAAAATAAAAAAAAACTCTAGTTCATTAGATCACTATTCAATGTTCAAAAGAGTCCAGAGTATCATGCATCTTCCTTGTAAATTCTTACATTCATATACAGATTTTCAGCAGAAGTAATGTGAGCAGCTTGCACTCTCTGGACTTTGATGTCAAAGCGATTGT
Organism: Rhincodon typus; assembly: GCF_021869965.1. NCBI lineage: Eukaryota > Metazoa > Chordata > Chondrichthyes > Orectolobiformes > Rhincodontidae > Rhincodon > Rhincodon typus. The sequence continues at coordinate 3,060 of NW_025974924.1, forward strand.
GATAAATTGTCTGCAATGATAAAAAGCAGCCAGATGGGATTGTTACTGACCCTAGACAGCTTCCATCTTAGATTGCCCAAGGGGATTCGGGTGACAGCGAATGCATCTTCACCTCTGGAGCTTGGTTTCAAATCGAGACAAACTGATGGCATGAAAAGTTTCCTGTTTCCCACTGTTGTAACGATCCCAAGGATCAAAAGAATTTCAAAGCAACTCCTTGCGGAGGCAGACCCCAGGTGCTCAGAGTTGCTCAACAATTTTTACCAGGTAATTATTTCATAGCAATGCAACAAGATAACATGATTAAGCCGACAATCCTTTACGCTATTCTCAGTCCCATATTATCTTGATGTCAGGGGCAACTACTCACACCTCACTTCAAAAATGCAGCTCTTTTGTCCATAAGGTCTGAAGCCAAATAGTCCTCATGGAAGCCACATACCGATTTTTGCTAAGTGCAGCATGACACCTTCCATCACTTTCCTTTTGATTAAGGTAGCCTGGGCAACAATTGTCCAGATTCAGGACAAATCTAATCCACTCTATTATCACATTATTGGTCTACTCTCGATCATAAGAAAAATTATAGAAGGAATCACTGACGGTAGTCCCCAACAGAACTCATTACAGCCTTGGTTCAAAGTGAACAAGAGAATTGAATTCCAGGTGAAATGAAAGTGACATCAAGGCAGCATTTGACCAAATGTAGTATCAAGGAGCCCTGGCAAAATGTGAATCAGGGAGGAACTTCTCTGCTTTATTGAAGTCCATACCTAGCACAAAACCTGTACTTACTGGTGACCAATCATCTCAGGAGATTACTACAAGAATTCCTCAGGGTATTGTCCTATGCCTAGTCATCTTCAGCTGCTTCATTCATGACCATTCCTCCATCATAATGTCAGAAGTGAATGTCACACAGTATTCAGTGCCATTTGCAACTCTTCAAATATTGATGCAGTCTGAGCTCACGTACATTAAGAACTGGACAACAATCAGTCTTGCGCTGAAGATGGCAAGTGCCATTCAAGCCAGCCAATGCAACAAGAGAAAATTTAACCATCTCACCTTGACATTCACCGTTATCACTGGGTCCCCCAGCATCAGCATTTTAGGAGTTACCATTGACCACAAACTGAACTAGACCAGCTAAATAAATAGCATGACCACAAGAGGAGGTCAAAGGCTAGGAATTCTGTGGTAAATAACTCACTCCCTGGCTCCCCAAAACCTGTCCACCATCTAAAAGGTGCAAATCAGGAGTGTGCCGGAATACTATTCACTTGACAAGTGCACTTCCAACAAAACTCAACAGACTCAACACAGTCCAAGACAAAGTAGTTGCCTAGATCAGCATTCTGCCAACTCAAACATTCACTTCCTCCACTCCTGGTGCACAATGGCATCAATGTCAACCTCATACAAAATTCAGTGGCGGCATAAACAGGAGCTTGAAATCTTGAATCCTTTCTAACGAGAAGGACAAAGGCAGCAGACATATGAGAAACCCACATTAGCTGTAAGCTCCTCTTCAAGTCATGCACCATCCTGACTTGGAAGTATATTGCTACTTTCTCACTACCACAGGATCAAAAACCTGGAAACCCCTCCCTTAAATTGTGGTTGTACTCACCATATAGAACAGATAGAAATTCAAGTAAAAAAGCTCATCATCACCTTCAAGGACAATTAGGCATCAACAATAAATACTGATCTTACTGATAATACCCACATTCCAAGAATGCATGAACAAATACCTTGCTGAAATAAAAAAAAGAGAACATTGGGAATACTCAGCAGGTCAGGCAGTACCTGTGGAATTGGGAAAAGATTGGCAAAAGATTAACATTTCAGGTTGATGATCTTTCAGAAGACCACGGAATTCCTGAAGGTTTGGTATTCCAACCGGAACTCCATCAACAAACACATTGAATTAGACCCTGTGTACAAACCACCGAGAAACAGAACCAGAAGAAATACCAACTACACCAGCAAACCGAGGCATATAAATAACAAGCGGGACAGGACACCGACGCTTCACCGGAGGTGCACTGACGATGTTTACTAGCAGGGTGACGAAACATTTGCAACCAAACCCACCGGCTCGGCGAGCATGTCTACAACCTCATCCACAACCCGAACTACAAATCTTCTCTAAAACATTTTCAGAAGCATTCTTGTGAACGTCCACCGACCTGAAACCTTTGTGACAGAGTTGCCTGATGAGTGAGCTCCAATGTAACTCAAGAGGCTCAACATTGTCCAAGACAAAGTAATTGCGTTGGTTGGCACTCCACCAACTCAAACATGCACTCCCTCCACTCATGCAATTCATTAGCATTGCTATATATTTCATCATCTTCCTTACAGGTTAGTTATACAAATATGAAATGGTTGCAGTGTGAAAGATATTTCACGCTACTGCTAACATGAAACAAAAGTTGTAAAAACTTTAATTTGTTTGACAATGTCATTAACCTCCTCTGCAATCCCTCACCAACTAACCAACCCAGCCTGATAATCTTAACGAAACAAGTAACACCATACATACTGGAAAGCTAAAATCAAAACAGATAATGCAGTAAATGCTGAGGTCAGACAGCATCTGTGACGAGAGAAACAGAGTCAATGGGTAGAATGTAATGAGCCAACAGATGTGGTCTGGGTGTTGGGGAGGGGGTTGGGGAGGTGGGGGACGGAGCAGGCATGCTGTATAGTGTGGCAGAAAAACACAGGATTACTCTTTTTTATGACATCCCCACCCTCAAACTATGACTCCAGAGCAGTAACAATTGTAAACAGTCTTCCTGCCTGGAGACTATTGGAGACACTTAAATGACCGCTTTGGGACTCATTCCCTTGCTGCTGGTATTCAACAGCTGGGATTAGGGGGCTATGTAATGTGGACAGACCACCACCAACAAAACCGCGGGAGTATGCCTGCAGCTTGTTCAGATGGAGAGAGGTGATGGTATCCTCTCCTTTCTGGGAGGGACCAGCCAGTGGTAAGGGAAGTTCCAGCAGGTGGGCACTTTACACTGATCCCAGCCCCCACCCATTTGCCATGGCTGACCCAAGCAATCTCACCCATTACCTATGTTCTAAGGCTCAGAATATAGGGGCACCAATTTAAGACTAAGATAAGAAGGCATTTCTTCTCACAGAGGGTTAAGAGTCTTTGCAATGCTTTGCCATGGACAGCTGTGAGAGCAGAGTTCTTGTGTATATTTAAGGTTAAGATAGATAGATTCTTGATCAGTCAGCGAATCAAGAGTTATTAGAGAAAGGACTGGACAGTGGGCATGAGGTGTGTCAAGTCAGTGATGATACTAATGAATGGAGAAGCAGGCTTGAGGGGCCATAAGGTGTACTGTTGTTCCTGTTTCCTACGGTCTTATGGTCAAAGGACCCTAGATTTTAGGCCTGCCAGAATACATGCATTGCCTACTTCTCCTAGGTACTGGAGAGTGATAGGATCGTAGCCCTCAAAGTTCCTTTTGGAAATTCCCCCAGGAGGAGCTGGGATCTCTGGCAGGCAGCAGGATACCTGAATTCAATTTATTCCGTCAAGGAACTTGGAAATGGCCATAATGGTGTTGTCAATGGTTGTCCAAACTGGAGAATTGGCCCATCGCTCCCCATCCCCACAGCCAGACCACATCTGTGGGCTCATAACATTCCACCCATTGACTCCGTTTCTCTCATCACAGACGCTGTCTTTGAGTTTCCAGCATTTTCTGTTTTGATTTCAGCTTTCCAGAATGTAAAGTGTTACTTGTTTGTTTTAGAATATCAGGCTGGGTTGGTTAGTTGGTGAGGGGTTGCAGAGGATCTTAAGAATACTGTCAAATAAGTTAAATTTTATCCAACTTCTGTTTCATGTCATAGGTGACATAAAATAACTTACAAAGGGCAGCCATGTCATATTTGTATTATTATCCTGTAAGGAAGGTGATGAAACACGTAGCAATGCTAACCAGTTACATCAGCCAGTTGTTTCACACATTTTTAGGCAGGACTTTAGCTGGTAAATGGCATGTAAGTTTGGCTGGGAAGACACTGGAGTGAGATGGGTGAGTGTGCAGGTAACCTTGGCAAACACTGACAGTGACAACACCACATTGTAGCTTAACTCCAGATATCTTTGCTGCAAATGGCATGTCTCAACAACTAGAAGCTTGCTGACCTACAGCTATATGCAATCATTGCCAGGTCGATGTGCCAGGGAACTGCAGATATGATCACGAAAGTTATTGCTACCAGGCCAGCCCCACTATAAATGTTTACCAAACACCATCATGGTTTGTTTTAAAGTTAGCTTCTGTAACTTTAAACTTGGAAGTATGATACTGGGAAATTATGCTGTTTGGTAAACATTTCCGACATCTAACACCCATCACTGAGTTCTCCCCTAGCAGTAATGTAATATCAATATGTTGAAGAGCACTTGCAGTACCTTCTCAAGAGCTGCAGTATTAGCACCATACTGAGATGGTATTAGTCCTGCTGTTGGGGGAGACGCTTTATAAATCTCCAAAGACTTTTGTGCTCTGCTGAACTCTTGGAAAAGACTGCTCTCCATTGAGCCTACTGTGATATTGGTGACAACGATATTTCAGCTTCATTCATTATATAAAATTTTTCTTTCGTGTTCTGATCCAAAAGACATTGGAAACACACAACAAACAGCAGTGATTTTCCAAACTGAGAACTAAGAACATGAAACAAAATCACAATCCCTTTAAATTTGGACTTGAACTAGTTCCCTCTGACAGTTAATTGTATTGGAGGTAGGGCCCCTCAGTGGGACTTCCACCCAATTATCATTAATTTTCTGCCTTCATTACTTGCATGTATGCAGCATTAGATTTCCACTTAAAAGTAGCATGAATACTTAAAAGGGCACAAATCACCCAGAAGCATCATACTGCATATTAACCTATAATTAGGAAGCAATGCAAGTCAAAGTTTCCAGTTCTTACTTGTTCAAATCCCTTCCACAGGTAAGGAAACTGTCACTCAGAATATGTTTCCAGTGCGCTCTCAATATCTCATCGTAGTGGCAAATTATTGACAATATTCATTGTGCTCTTCAGTGAAAGTGAGAAAAAGAACATTACAGATTAGGGGTTGTCCCAATAATACAATACATCATTTTAAAA
>NW_025974925.1:0-8220 GCF_021869965.1 Rhincodon typus
TCCTTCATCAGGTGAAGTGGAGGGAAGTGCACAGGCACAGAATTTATAGGCGGAGAGATCATTGTTAGATAATTTCAATTAATTAAGAGCATCAAAAGATAGTACAAATGATGTGTGAGTGTTGACAGGCTGAATGACAAGTCTTTGCAGGTGATCAAAAGTGTCAAATCATGTGAGTAAAGTGTCAACAGCTGAAGAGATGACCTATGATCTGATTAATTGAGGTAGAGAGATAATTACAAAAAGTCAAAAATAAGATGGTGCTAGATACAAACCAAATGGCTGGAATAACATCATAGGTATAAGAGTCACATGCCTAAGGTCTAACCAAAGTAACAAGTAATTCAAAACTGTATAAACTAATTAAGGTAGAGAGATCGTAACAAGTTATCAAGGTGATAGTGTCAAAACAGGACAGTAAGGAAGATTTTACAAACACAGAACAGTGTGGTGGGGTTGAATGTAGCATGACATGAACGCAAATCATGGTGTCAATAGGCACAGAACAGTTAACGCCAGCACAATTACCCTGAGATCAACTCAATGTGGATTAAAATTCAAAATTGGCACCTTCTGGCTCTATATGACATTGTGTCATATAATTTGATAAACATACTTACTGTACAATTAGGGGAAGCCTACAGGGAGTGATTTTTCCAATATTTAAAAGCATTTTCCACCTTAATCCTAAATCACATCAAGCAGAACAAATCATTTCACCATGTGCTGTTCATTATAACCATTTACTCTAAATTATTCAGTAATACTGAACTAGTGGGATTTTCTGTTGCAACAAGAATCAGTCTCAATGGTATCCCAGGAACAAACACTGAAACTGGATGTGCATCAGTCTTCATCTCATTTCTTTTGGAGGAACTGCTGAGAAAGGCATGGATCTTGCATCTACCCTGTTACATCTACATCTCTATAACTGTAGAACAAGAAAGAAACACATACATCAACAGAAAAACAAAGAAAATGAAGATAAAGAAGGGTAATTCTGAACTGAAAAAAAGACCTTGCAATCGGTGGGAGGGAGAGAAGAAAAGACAAAGGAAAGAAGGTAGAAAGGAAATGGTGATGGGGAGTGGGAGTGATTCTGAAGTCATCAGCGACAATGGGAAGCATTGCAAAGCAATGAGGAGTGTGTCATGCTCATACTGGCTCCATATCCAACCTTAATTGAAAACATACTATTTCATGGCAACTCTTTGCTGTATGTAACATGTATCACATTATCACCACCACTTGGAATATGGAGAGATATTGAGGTTTCATGTTCCTGCCACATAACCCTTAGGCAGAAATGCCCAACCAGTTCATCCACCCAAATTCAAAATAACATTCCCAAGCACGAGCACTCCTCAAATTTCTACTAATTTAAGTTCTTGTCTCCTTCCTATGATGTGACTAACAGTGCACTGTTCCTTTAAGTGTGCTACTTGGCAATGAGAGTATTCCATTCATGGAGTTCATGGGAAGGTAAATGTTGATGGTGACACAAAGAGTCTGCAGAGGGATGTCGACAGATTAAGCGAATGGTTAAAACCTTGGCGGATAGAACATAACGTGCGAAAATAGGACATTATGCACTTTGTCAGGATCAATAGAGAAGCCTGACATTATCTAAATGGAGAAAGATTGCAGAACACTACATCGCAGGGGGCTTTCGGACTTGATGTGCATTACAAAAAGCTAGCGTGCAACATCAACATGCAATTCATGCTCAAAGATGCCCAGATCCTTCTGCACTGCATCTGGCTGTTCTTGTCCTCCTATTGTTGCCTCAGTTTCCTGAGCCCTGAATAGGCCCGGCCAGTATCTGTTACATCCAACTGGCTAGTTAACTCGGAAACTCATTTATATTTTATAATTTCTGTTACAGCTCTTCAGAACTGGTGCCTCACCTGACCCCCAAATCATCCCTGTTAATCTGAAAGGAGATATACTCAGATGATCTCGAGTCAGTTTACCTTTTAAAAGGTAAAGCTTTAAACTGCCTACCGCAATCATTCAAATAAAAACAAAATACTGCAGATGCTAAAAATCTTAAACAAACAAGCAGAATGCTGAAGAAATTAAACATGTCTGGTAGCATCTGTGGAGAGAAACACTGTAAACTTTGGGAGTCTGGCACACCTCTTGCCTTTATTAGCGAAGGCTTAGGGTTAAAGAGCGAGGAGGTTACACTGCAACTTTATAAAATGCTGGTTAAGTCACATCAAGAGTATTGTGTGCTGTTCTGGATTCCATTATATCGGAGTGGTGGGATTGCACTGGAGAGGGTGCAGAGGAGATTTATCAGGATGTTACCTGGGCTGGAAAGTTTCAGCTGTGAATATTGATTGGACAAACTGGAATTGGTTTCCTTAGAACAGAGGAGATTGAAAGGGAGCATGATTGAGATGTATAAAATTATGAAGGGCACAGACACTGCACGTGGAAAGGACCTTTGCCCATTGGTGGAGTGATCAGTGACCAGGAAGCATTGATTGAAGGTCAGGGGCAGAAGGTTTAAAGGAGACGTGAGGAAGAATTTTTTCACCCAGTGGGTGGTGGGAATTTGGAACTCACTGCCTGCAAGGGTGGTAGATGCAGAAACCCTCATAACATTTAAGAAGTATTTCATGATGCCAAGGCAAACATGGCTGTGAGCCAAGTACTGGAAAATGTAATTAGAATAGTCAGGTCGTTTTTTTCACTGTCCTGAACACAATGGGCTGAAGGGCCTTTTTCTGTTCTGTAGATCTCTATGACTCTATCACTGTGCCGTCACAGTGCTGTCTTGAGTCATCAACTCATATTCCACAGCAGCAAAATGCACTGCATCATGTTTCACATGAAAGTTAGAATAACAGATATATTGACAATATTGCATTTAGTGTGAGGCCCAGCAACACTATGCAATCAGCAGGGTTAGGTAAAATTCCAGTTTTTCTGAGAATTAATAGAGTGCCTGAAGTACCATTAGCCTGCAGCTCTTTCTTGATAGCCTCTGTCAGCATTCTGTGATATCTTCCACCGTGACCACTGCAATATTCGTTCCAACTCCAAATGAAGAATGTGCCATTTTGTTTATTTTTCTTCTAAAAATCTTCACTGGTGGGCCAGCTGAATACTTAGCCTTGTGGTATTGTAATGTTTAAGATAATATTATGCAATTGCACACACATCCAGCACAGGGAATCTAGTCTTCCATGTAATGCTTTTATTCTCATGGCTGACAGAGATCAACAAATTAGAACATGTGCTGCTGAAGAACTGAACATGGAGACTGTGATCTTGAAAAGGAATAGTTTAACTATAATTTTATTCAAGTTTCACTTACATAACAACCATTTTTCCCAGCCGAATAATAAAAATGATATGGCACTTCCTTCAACTCAGGGTGGAAAAATTTGGTTATTTTCTTCAAATTGTGTGAAGTCATTTTCATTGCAATCACCTCCACAAAAGGTACTTCAACTGTCTGCTATTTCTTCACCACCAGCTACATTTTTAGTGGAATTTATTAGGTAGCCTTCACAGCAGCCTTGAAACTTCAAGGGATTTAAAATAGCCAACATTTACCCAGTAATGTGCCTTAGGTATTATTTGAGAAAAAAATAAATGACCATATATCCCTTTCTCTACTGGAATTGAAATGTACAAAAGAAAATCTTTTCCTCATTCTTTTGTTAACCATTACAAAAACAAATACCAATTTTAAAATAACCCTATAAAATACTGAAGGGGATTGACAGGGTAGATGCAGGCAAGATGTTTCTCCCAGGTTGGGAATCTAGAATCAGGGGGTTCAATTTCAATATAAAAGAACTGCTACTTTGGACTGGAATGGGGAGAATTTGTTTTACACAGAAGGTTGTGAAACCCTGGAATTCTCTATCCCAGTGGGGTTGTGGAAGCTCAGTCGTTATGTTTGATGTGGAGGTTCATACATTTCTGATGACAATGGCGTAGAACAGTTTTAACAATAGTGTGGGCAAAAGGAGTTGAAGTGTCCAATCAGTCATGCACAACAGGCCTGATGGTCTGATTAGCCAAATCTTGTATCTATATTTCTATATTCTATCCCTATTTTAAAAGCATTCCCTAATGACAGATAAGGAATTTAAACCAGAAGTTTACGAAACTCCAAGTCCCAAAACAATTTCAAAGTGTTTATTTTTCTTGCATTGGAGGAATACAAAAAGTGGCAGAGATCATTCAGGAGTGAGAAATTTCTTATATATTAGATCACAGTACATGAGCAATCTGACACATTTAATAATAACCTCTTTCAGTGCTTCAGTGTTCTCAAAGTATATTGGTACAATTCAACAATATACTGAGAAATTCGAGATGTCTCCAATGGCCTGGTGTCTAAAAGCTCATTATAGTAAAGATAGAGTATTGAGGCATAGGGCTGAAATCTGCCACAGGTTCTGGACTTTGACACTGGGTCAAGAAGCAGGAACCAAGCCTGCATTTACCAGCAACAATATCACCTCAGCAATTTTACCACAGGCTTCCTGCTAATTGATGACAGCTCTGAAGAAAAGTCATATTAGACGTGAAAAATTAGCTCTGATTCTCCTTGCGCAGATACTGTAAACCTGCTGAGTTTCTCCAGCATTTTATGTTTTTATTGGCAATTGATGGTGATGCCCTAATCCTCAAAAATGATGACCTCTTCAGACAGTTAAGTTAAAAAACTAAAGTTTACGATGGCCAAGGGTGGTAGGCCATGTTTTCAGAAGAAAACCCCCCTCAGGGAGATCACTGAGATAGTAGGAGCTCCATTTTCACCTGCAGCCCTTTTTATGGCCCAAGGAGCTACTGTCTTTGTTTGCCTTCTGGGTTCACATGATGTTAAGTCTTCTCAAATGGCAGGAGCGGCCTCATATATTGACCCTGAAATGGGGCCTTAATTGTAAAATTTAGCTCCATACTTCCCTGGAATGGGCAGTTACTCTGTCTTGCAGCCTGCCATGTTGGAATATTCTCAGTGGCAGGAATGCATTTTGGAGTTGTCCTATCATGGCTCCCTGTTATTTTACCAACCCTCGTCTGCCATCCTTTTCACACCTAGGGGTTGATAAAGTTCAGTCAAAGAGTTCAAAAGTTCCCAGGTTCAACTAGCTGGTCGTGTTTGGTTAGCTATAATTGAAGCCTATACACTAGGAATCAAGGACTAAGGGAAGAGTAGCCGGAGGCCTCACTCCAACTTGCAATTCAATGATTCCCCAGGTGGAGGAGAGTGCCAACTCAGACTCCAGTTCTCATAGACAACTTCACGTTATCAGTACGGATTCCCCATTCTTCGACGTTTTACCCATCTGAGACACTTTGGCTGAAATTCCGCATCACAACTTCCTCCTGGCTACTAGGTCATAATGGAAGCCAGCAACAATATCATTTTTTTATTGAAGTTGTAATTCAACTGTACATACAACCATATAAACAAAATTGAACTATTCACCATTGTACACTCTATTACTGCCTGTTTTGTACTTCACTGCATCTTAAATGAGCACAAGATCATTCTTGATATTATCCATGATTGAACAATCTATTGACACAAAATGCTTAGCCTGACATATGAAAAGTTCCAACTGAGTATGGCACTTATGGATTGGCAGTATCTGTTGATCTATACCTCAAAAAGAACCTTGAGGACAATGGAAAGAGAAAAGAAACAATTGAGCAGCTTGTGCTCAGCGTTATGAAGAAGACGTCTAGAAGTGAAATTCATTGGACAGTTTTCTTAAAGAGCCAGCAAAGATCTGTCGGGCCAACAGCCTGTTCTGCACTGAAGAATTTTTAGAAATTAGAAAAACAAATGGAATTGGACTTCATCCTCTGAGTGTCTTAAGGATTGTTATCAGTCAAAAAAAAATCTTGTACTTGAGCTGCATCAACAATCCTGAAAGAGAAAAAAATAGTTTAAAAAATCTAGTGTTCTGTTCAGGGTCATTTTATTTATTAGCTCCCTGTACCACTGAGAAGTAAAGAGATTTCCATTTGAGCAGTTGCCTAATGCAATGCAAATCCTCTGGGTTTGGTGAGAGTTCTTCAGGGCAAGCTGAATGAAGCAGGAATTATACAGAAACCTATTTCACGCACAGCTGCATAAATTGGTTTCTATTTTTGGCCGCAGATTCATCCCTTGTTGCAATTCAGATCAATCACATAAACAGAACGCTTCCTGTCGAGTGCTCTGTAACTCTCTGCTCTCACAAGAGTGAAGACTTAACAGCAGTAATAATAAGGATTCATCACTGCACTCTGCCACTGCAATTGTCTGTGTGAAACACATAAGGGCTATGCTACTTGAAAGCAAGAATAATATTCCGCAAGCACTTTTCTGAAAAAGAAGAAAAATTGACCAAAATCGATGAATTTCCTACTCACAATATTCTGTAATAATTCTAGTGAGAGGAATGTATGAAGCAGAAAACATTAAGACTACACTCAGACTGAACTGAAGTGAAACAATTGGAGACAGTCAAAGAAGCTTCTAGTATATATTGTCCTTGGAAGGCTGCAGCACAGATTCAAAAAATTCATTTTTGGCAGCAAACAGTCATTCAGATTAAAAAAGATATTCAGTTGTTAATTGACTCTGTTTTATTTTAATGATGCGTGCCACACTTGCTTTGGCTGTATTTTTTTTTATTAGAGTTCACTCCTGACGCAACTAGTTTATTTTAGTTTTCAAATACTATTTTCTTTTAAATAAAGATATTTACAAGTATTTCCTCTGAGTGGCTGGCTTTTCAATCCCGTTTCCTGGCTTTGTATAAGATCCAATGCCAGAGCATACGCTTGCCAGTACAACCATTCGTATGACTGGAGCTAAAAAGGTTAAGTTATGAAGACAAATTTAATACATTAGGCTTGTAATCCACTGAGTATAGATGATTAAGGGGTGGTCTAATTGAAGTATTAAAATGATACATGTGGAAAGGATAGAAAGGAATTGTTTCTCTTGTAGGGAGCACAACCTTAAAACGAGACCTAAGCTGTTCAGGGATGACACAAAAGCCAGTGGTAATATGAGACTCTGGACTGAAATTTAATTTTGGAATCAGAGCAAATTTGGATTAAGACATCGGGGAATAATGTCCTGCAGTCAGCATTACAGTGAAGCAGTACGGAAAGAGTATCCTGTGTCTGCATTACAATGAGGCAATATGCGAAGAGTGTCCAGCAGTCAGCATTGCAGTGAAGGAGCATGGGAACATTTATCCTGTGTAAGCATTACAATGAAGAGTCTGGCCAGAGTGTCCTGTGGTAGCATTACAGTGAAGCAGTCTGGCCAGAGTGTCCTGTGTTAGCATTACGGTGAAGCAGTCTGGTAACAGTGTCCTGTGTTAGCATTACAGTGAAGCAGTCTGGCCAGAGTGTCCTGTGTTAGCATTACGGTGAAGCAGTCTGCTAACAGTGTCCTGTGTTAGCATTACAGTGAAGCAGTCTGGGAAGAGTGTCCTGTGGTAGCATTACAGTGAAGCAGTCTGGGAAGAGTGTCCTGCAGTCAGTACTTTTTTGAAAAAAAAGTCAGCATCACAGGAAGTCTACATAGTCATTGACTGGTAATAAACTGCCATTAGAGATTATCTCTAGTTTGTTATAAATTAGAGAAGTATGTTTGTCAGACCTGAAGTAAGTAAAAGTCAGGAGCAATACAATAATATAAGTAAGCCAAGGAGGGCTAAGGAAAGGATAGTAAATTTAACGTAAGGGAAGTAATGTTTTGGCTAAGACAAGAGATGGCAGCGAAGCTCAGACCCATGTGTTGCTTGACCTGTCATTTGTGGGAAACTTTAGATCTTGCTGGCAATTTGATCAGCTTCAGTGCTGGGTTTTACAGCTTGAACATTGGCTGGAGGTACAGCAATATATCTGCAAGGCTAGCAGTTACATGGTTAGCACACGTTTAGATGTGGTCACCCTACAGTTTAAGGAACTGCAGTCAGAGAGGGATTGGGTAACCATCAGTCAGAAGAAAGGTGGCAGTTGGGTAGACAGGAAAACCCCAGTATTCATCCCATTCAGGGGGGACAGATTTTTGGCATCTGAAAATAGTGAGAGTGACATCTGAAATTGCAGCCAGAATCCAGCTGCAGAAACAACAAGGTGCAGGGCTGGATGAACACAGCAGGCCAAGCAGCATCATAGGAGCAGAGAGGCTGACGTTTCGGGCCTAGACCCTTCATCAGAAAAGGGGGAGGGGAAGGG
>NW_025974926.1:0-8220 GCF_021869965.1 Rhincodon typus
CACACTCACACCCCCATCACCATCACCACTACCACTGGTAAACCCCACCCCATCCCTCACCACCACACCCACACCCCATCACCTTCACCATCACCACCACCACTGGTAACCCCCACCCCATCCCTCACCACCACACCCACCCCCCATCACCATCACCACCACCACCACCAACCAAGATTTGGGAACTCAGCCAAAGACCTTAATTAGACAGAGGAAACATACCAATGCCAACTATGGAGTCATCTCTCTGACAAACCTAATAATTGGCTCTTATTTAGAAGCACTCTGTTTCCTGTCCTCAGAGGGAATATCTGGCCTTATGTTTCAATTTTACCGAAGTGCAGGTTGGGACATGTGAGTCCTGAAACAGTGGCAGCCAGGGAATTTTTGGTTTTATTCATTTGTTGGATGTGGGTAAAGTTAGCATTTATCACCCATTCCTAATTGGCTTTGAGAAGGAAGCAGTGAAGAGCCATATTAGAGGTGATGTAGGTACACCCACAATGTTGCTGAGGAGGACATTCCAAGATTTTGATCCTAATTCTGAGCTGAAGGAATGGCAGTATGGTTCCAATAGGGTTATTTGGGGCTTTGAGGGAATCCTACAGTGGCAGTGCTCATGAATGCCTATGTTCTTCTCAATAGCAGAAGCCAGAATTTGGAAGGTGCTGTCAAAGAGGCTTGTTGAGTTGACACAATGCATTTTGCAAACACACTGACCAGGTGTAGAGGGAGTGAAAGCGATGGTGGGATGCTGAGCGAAAGGACGACTTTCTCCTGGGTGGTGACAACCTCTGAAAACCACAGTATTTATATGGCTGGTCGGGTTAATGTTTCTGACAAATGGTGATTCCAAGGACGTTGATGTGGGGAATTCAGAGATAATATGAATGTCCAGAGTGATGATTAGATTTTCCCTTTTTTGTAGATGGTCATACCATAAGATGTAGAAATGGAAGTAGGTCATTTGGCCCATTTGACCCATCTTATCCACCATTCAATGAAATCATGACTGATTTGATAATCTACAATTTCACTTTCCTGCCTTGTCCCCCATAATTTTTTATATTCCCGTTATTCCTTAAAAATCTCTCTATCTCCTATTTAAATATACTTAACAACATAATATACACAACCCTCTACAGTAAAGAATTCCAAAGGTTCACTAGCCTCTGAGAAGGAAAGTTCCTCCTCATCAGTCTGGTGAAAGCTCCCTGCTTTCTTTGGTGGCTAGGGCCTGTGAGTGCTGGGAGGGCAGGGCGTGTGTCTCTCACTGTCTCTACAGTAAAAATACCTCCAGCCTGAAGAAAGCCAATTATTTTAGCCAACTTGTAGCAGTAAGTGAGAGCAGGAGCCTGGCCAATAAAATCTGTTCATTTGATTCTAGCAGACAGGTAAATCAGGGAATTTGTGTCCTGAGATCATTAATTTTTGTGGTGACCCTGGAGTAATGGGATTTGAGAAACAACGCGCTTTTCCTAGTGAGTCATAACATTTGCTCAGGTTTGAACTGCCAGGTCTGTTCTGAATCTACCCCATTTAGCATGGTGAAAGTGCCATTCGACATAATGGACGGTGACATTGATGTGAAGGTTGAATTTTGTCAAATGCAAATGGATTAGGTGCAGGAATTGGCCATTCAGCTATCAAATATGCTCAGCCACTCAATGAGATCATATCTGATCGGATGGTAGTCTCAAATCTACATTTCTGCCCACCCATAATCACCTTAAAACAAGTTACTTACCAAGAATCTATCCACCTCATGATTTTACGTTGCAATCAAGTTGCCTCTTACTCTTTTAAACTACAATGGATACAGGCCTAGCTGACCAACTTTTCAGAGAATTTTACATTTTCTCATGTTATACTCCCTTTGCTGCATCTTTGTCTACTCACTCAACCTTTCAATATTGTTTTGTTATCAACTTATGATCTTATCACAATTTACTTTCCTCCATAACTTTGTGTTGTCAGCCAATTTGGCAACTGTACCTCTGTCTCTTCATCTAAATCATCTATATAAATTTTAAATAGCTGAGGTCCCAGCACTGATTTCTGAAGCACACCACTTATCACATCTTACCAATATGACAAAGACCTATTTACATGTTCTCTCTGCTCCCTCTCAGCCAGCCAATCTTCTATCCATGTCAATTTACTATTCCCCATACCATGAGCTTTACTTTCTTCAGCAATAACCTTTGATGAGGTATCTTATTAATTATCTTCTGGAAATCTAACCTGGAAATTAACATCCATCCTTCTATCCACAGCACGTGTTACCTCCTAGGATCAAAGGGCACGGTCTCAGAATTAAGGGATGCCAATGTAAAACTGAGATGCGGAGGAATTTCTTCTCTCAGGAATGAGAGTCTTTGAAATTAAGGCTGCGATTGATTCTTGATCAATGGGGGAATAAAGGATTTATGGCGAAAGGGCAGAAAAGTGAATGTGAGAAATATTGGATCAGCCATGATCTTATTGAATGATGAAGCAGGCTCAAGGGGCAGAGTGGCCTACTCCAGTTCCTATTTTTTATGGTTTTATGGTCTCCACAAAGATCTCTATTATAGATTGGCCAATAATGATTTCCCTTTTACAAAACCATGTTGATTGCGTCTGATTATCTTGAATGTATCCTTGTTCCCTTTTTTTTAATAATGGGTTCTAGCAATTTCCTGATGGTATGTTAAACTGTCTGCTGTGTAGTTTACTGCTTTCAGTCTCCCTCTACTTCTTGTAGAAAGGAGTAACATTTACTGTTTTTGAATAAAATGAGAGTGTCCTCCAGCCAAATGGAATTGTTGAGGAATTGGAAGTTAACTGGTGAGAACAAGATTAAGGTTTCTCCCTCGTGTTGGTTGCTCAATACTTCCAGAAGGTCTAGTCTGGTAAATGTGTCATCCAGGATTCAGTCAGCTCAGCTAGTTGTTCCCAAACCATTCTTGGTGATAGACGTAGATGTCCCCCAAACAGCATGCATTATGTGCCTCGGAGATAGTAAGAACTGCCGATGCTGGAATCAGAGATAACACAGTATGGAGCTGGAGGAACACAGCAGATCAGGCAGCATCAGAGGAGCAGGAAAGTCAACATTTCGGGTTTATACCTTTCATCGGGACTGATGAGGGGTGTAAACCCAAATCATCGATTTTCCTGCTCCTCTGATGCTGCTTGTCCTGTTGTGTTTCTCTAGCTCCACACTGTATCGACTACATTATGTGCCTTACTGCCACTTGTTTATTCCATGACGTTCAACAGTTTCTTTGCTCCTGTTTGATGTTGTACCAGCAGATATCCTGGGGATTGAGGCTGATTGTGGGAATGCCCAGGAGAAATTCCATCCTTGTTGTATACCCACCAACTCTCATAGGTCTATCCTGCCAGTGGTTCCGTGCACGGTCAGGGGTAGTGCTGCTGCCATCAGGCTGGAGCACGAATGTGGGCATTTGGTGGACCTGGCCAGGAACCTATCAGAATACTCATAATCATCACTACAAGAAGAGCAGCTGGGGGCACATTGGTCATGATGTTGAGAGGGGGGTACCTGGGACAAGGTAGCCCTACTTGTGAAGCCTACAAGAGTATTTCTTCAAGCCTCTGACTTAAATTACAGACCAGGTCACAGTGACAGGAGTAGAGATCATCACCATTTTTATATTTTATTGTGTTGTTAGTGTTGCAGTAGCTTCAGTAGCTCTGGAAGACTGCTAGGTATAAGACACTCCAACTTTGTGTTAACCAGTTTATACTTATGAGAATACTTCTTTACATCAGCTTCTTTCTCTTAGACTCTTGATTTACATGTGTATGCCATTTCCTTCTATGATATCATAGGCTATTATGGTTAACCCTTTATGGTACTTTGTCTCATACTTCATTATGCTTCAGTTTATAGCAGGACCTTGCTGCCTTCCTACCCATGTACTCACCTGTTGGAAAGTGCTGGTTCATACATTGGGAGTTAGACGAGAAAGTGACTGGTCTCATTTTAACTTCCCTATCCAATGGGGGAAATTTAAAGCATATTTTTATTTTCCAAGGTAGGGAATAAACAAAAGCTCACATTACCATTCTATCCTTGTTTCGTAATGTGAAATTAAGAAACTAGTTTGCTTATCATTATATAGAGGTTAAAAGCAACTTTATAGATGTACTCAATTCCAATAACCATCTCAAATGGTTAATGAAGAATATTCACCATTGTGAGTAAGGAGATGGGTTGTAGGGAATAAATTGTTGACAGCATTTCCTAACTTTCAGGATAGACACACCAGGCCATGACTGTTGCAAGTGTAGCTGTTTTGATTCATGTATCGATTTCTTTTTTGAAAAGGAAGGAATCGCAAGATTCATGGTTTGCTTGTGTTTGTTTCGGTTCCAAGAAACCATCTAAAGGTTCACTCTCTGTGGCAACACTTGTCATCTGTTGTACAATATTCTAATAACTGTAAATATAATGTGTCCTGCTATGGTAGAAACCAGAAAATGTTTTTAATAGCTGAGTGTTGAACAGTTTTTAAATTGGATGAATATTCTGATGTCAGGTAAAGGGTACATCAATCCAGCTAATTGGAGGTATGCTAATTACATCTCTGGTACATTAAAAAAGCAAATAGGTGAAAGTTGATTAACACAGCCATACAAATTTATCTATAATAAAATGAGACATTATAAACCATTCAAATGACACTACACGTATAAACCTAAAATCATATCCTTGCAAAGCCACGGTGCTGCTGTGAAAGATTTAAATAAGTATTTGCTGAGAGCATCAATCACACTGACATTTTTTTTACTCCACTTGCAATTTTTTCCTGTTAACCAAAGTAGAAATCTATGTAGTGGAGAAAATGCTCAAGAGCATTTTATGGGATACTATCCATTATAATCTGAACAGCACAAAGTCCATGAGAAGTGAGCATGGTTTCTGAAGCAATAGGTTATGCCTCATGACTATCAAATCTCCTGGAAATCTTTGAGGAGGTAAAAAATTAGTGAAAGGAAGCTGGCAATAGTTTTTCAGAAAGCATTCAAAAAAGGTACTCCTCATTTGAAAAAGGGCACAGGCAATGAATAGTAAATTAACCAGTTGTTATCTCAGGAAGAATAAATTAACAGCAATGAGAAATGTCATTACTTACAGGAAGGAACAAATAGATATCAAGAGTGGCCTCCATGTGCAATGTTTGATCAGGGTCTTTCCAACTTTCTGAACCAATCTCCACTGTGAAGTTATTAAAGGTATCAAATATTTTTCCACATGGACTGGATCTTTCAGATGACAGCATTTCTGAGCCCATGACCCGATGAGTCGGTGCCCAGAGGGAAAAACAGTTAACAATTAAACAGAAATAAATGGAAATGAACATGATGGTTCTGCTGAATCTCCAAGAATAAAAGGTGTGTCACAGAAACAGAAGATAGCAGGAGTAGGCCATTCAGCCCCTCCAGGCTGCTTCACAATTCATTATGATCATTGCTGATTCTCGTGCTCAATACCCTAATCCTGCTCCCTTCATAAACTTTGATATGGATTTTAGCCCAGCTAAAATTGCTAAGCTACCCTTTTGGAACAGACAACTCTGCACTTCCCTCATGTTCCCCTCCCTCCCCCCAACAGCCTAGTGGTATTTTCTCAGGACTGTTAATTCGGAAACCCAGATAACATTCCGGGGACCCGGGTTTGAATCCTGCCACGGCAGATGGTGAATTTGAATTCAATTAAATATATCTGGAATTAAGGATCTAATGATGACCATGAATCCATTGTCAATTGTCAGAAAAACCCATCTGGTTCACTAATGTGCTTTAGGGAAGGAAACTGCCATCCTTACCTGGTCTGGCCTACATGTGACTCCAGATCCACATTAATGTGGTTGGCTCTGAACTGCCCTCTGGGCAATTAGGGATGGACAATAAATGCTGCCTAGCCAGCGACACCCTCATCCTGTTAATGAAGTAAAAAAAAACTACTGTAAGTAAAACTGTAGCAGGGACAGATGAGGTACTTAAAGGCCTCCAGTCCCAAGGCATCTAGGCCTCCTGACAACTCCACTGCTCCTTGTAAAATAGGACACAGGTCAGTATTAGGTTGGTAGGCTGTGGTTGGGCCACAGATTGCATTTCATTACCATCACCCCACCTTCAAACCCAGTGGGGGTCTGTAAAACACCATTCCAAACTTTAGAGATGGTAGGAACTGCAGATGCTGGAGAATCTGAGATAACAAGATGTAGAGCTGGATGAACACAGCAGGCCAAGCAGCATCAGAGGAGTAGGAAAGCTGACGTTTTGGGCCTAGACCCTTCTTTAGAAAATGAAGGTTATTGCAAACTTTGGTCAACTTCTTACATGCAAATGGATTCATAGGGTTATACAGCACAGAAACAGACCCTTTGGTCCAATTTATCCATGTCAACCAGACAGCCTAAATGAAACTAGTGACAATTGCCAGCATTTTGCCCATATCTCTCTAATCCTTCCTATTCATGTGCTCATCTAGATGCATTTTAAATGTTGTAATTATACCAGCCTCTCCCACTTCCTCTGGAAGTTCATTCCATACATGCACCACCCTCTCCGTGAAAACATTACCCCTTAGGTCCTTTTTAATTCTTCCCCTCTCACCTTAAACCTATGCCCTCTAGTTTTGGACTCCCCTACTCTGGGGAAATGATCTTGGCTTTTCACCCTTTCCGTGCCCCTCATGATTTTATAAACCTCTATAAAGTCACCCCTCAGCCTCTGACATTCCAGGGAAAAAGATCCAGCCCATTGAGGCTCTCCCTTTAGCTCAAACTGAGTCAGCAACATGATGAATACTGTCGACAAAAATAGTTGAGATTTAGTAAGTAAGAAAATCCAGTTTATACTGTATGCTAGATATATTATCTGCTAATGTATTCTTCTAGCTTCCAGAGTAAAGATTTTGGAAGCCCAAGCATTCATTGACAAACATTCAATTTAGATTGTGAACTGGTCTGAGCAATTTATATGAGAAATAAATGCTAGAACTGTATTGTTTTATTGCAACATACCCAAAGATCATTTTATGAATAATACATACACAGCTTAGTTTTGTTTGGGTTTTCCCACCAAAGGTTTACCAACATAAATTCCACCTTTCATTAATCTTGCGGGTTGCTGCTAATTCAGTGATAGCATTTGGCCTTGTGATTTTGTATCATCTGAAGGGGAAAGTGTTTTGTAACTTTACGCAATAGAGCAAAGTTACAATGAGATGAACAGAAAGAGAAGGTTCATTGAAAAATTTACTTTATAATATTTATTATCAGTCTGTAATACTCACCACAAGCTGATGGTCTGTGCATGTTTAGTTTTACCCCACACTCTGTCGGTAATTATAACCTGGTACTGAATTTCCCTAATTTGTCCAAATAAGAGATCAGAAGGTGGGATTGCCATTGAATTAAAGATGCTGGACAGGGCCATCCAGCTTCAAAACCAATAGGAGCCGTCAGCTTAGATGGAGTTATTCCCTGCTATTCAGGTAAGAGACAGAAAGGGTGCCTCCCTCTGAGGCAGCTCCTCTGCAAAACTTAATCATTTTTAAATGTAAAAAAGACCACAGCAGCCAGGCCACCATGCTGTTGGTGTTTACAGGCCTTTGGCCACAACTGAGTCAATGCAGGCTAAGCAGGTCACAAAATGTATCTGGTGTTCTGCCCATATAGTCTCCTAACAGAGGCCACCTTTATGGAGGCAATTCACTTATTTCCAGATACCTTTGGTGACCCACAGGCTAACCTGAAAATTCTAGTTGGTTTCTGACACGAGGTCTTAGCAAGCTATTAAAATCCTTTAAATGGCTAGCAATGTTTGTGGGCACCGCTCAGCTGCTGATCCACCCTCTGAGAGAACGGTCTGGAGGAATGGATGGTGCCAGTAAACCAGTGTGCCAGCTAGCGGCATGGCTTTTTCACACCCACCTGCCTTCATACCTCATCTTGTGCAGGGGTGTAAATTCTGTCCATGGTCTTAACAGCCCAAACCTCCTCATCCTTTTCAGACTGAAATGTATCGCGTGGATGTAACTGGGTCGGTTATGTGCCATTTTGATTCTGAGCACCATTGAGTCTGACAATTTAATTACAATACACACTCATGGAGGTCACAACTGTAAAATGTGAAAGTATCTCATGCAATGGAAAGACTGACAAAATGTAGTTTTGCAATCAAACTTCAGTTTGATTG
>NW_025974927.1:0-8220 GCF_021869965.1 Rhincodon typus
CTGCTCCTCTGATGCTGCCTGGCCTGCTGTGTTCCTCCAGCTCCACACTGTGTTACTTCTGACTCCAGCATCAGCAGTTCTTACTGTCTCTTTGCTAAACCTGTTGTTCCTGTAAGATGCTCCTGCAGTAGCTTAGGCAAAACCAGGACATTGTGATGATCATAGCCAGTAAGCTCTGGAATTGGACCCTCTGAGAAACTAGGTGTAGCACTGACATATAAGTGGTTTCCATTAGCATAGTTGGTATTAGTTGAAATGCTGGCAAGGGGAAAACCTGTACTTCTTCTATGGCAGTGCCAGAACGACAGGCCTGGGGCTCAGTAATTAAACCCACTTACTTGCAGGTAGATAGCATCCAGTAACTAACCTTGTAAATGGGAGCAGTCCCTTTAAGGCTGAGGTACACACCTCAAGGTGGATCACATGCCTCACTGAATTATGGATAGCAGTTATTTCAACTGCAGCTCAGGTTCGAGCTGACATGAAGTGTGAAGGAGACAGCATTTATGCAATAGTTGAGGGCAGTGGAGTGATGAGGGCAGATGGAGCTGATAGTGCAGATTAAGTGAAATAAAGAGCTCCTTCCTCTTGCAAGGTTATTGAAATACTTCCTGTGCCGTATCCATGGCCAATGGGTAAATATATTGGATACAAAGGATTTACTGTACTTATATACTGCTCTCCTGAAACTGGTAATCTCCCTCCATGTCTGGTGGATTTGGTAATCTGTTGTGGCTGGGAGCCCAAAAACAGCCCTTCCAGCTGGAACCTCAATCTCTGCAAACATGAGCCTATGAGAATCTTACTGTAGTAC
This sequence comes from Rhincodon typus, assembly GCF_021869965.1. Taxonomy (NCBI): domain Eukaryota; kingdom Metazoa; phylum Chordata; class Chondrichthyes; order Orectolobiformes; family Rhincodontidae; genus Rhincodon; species Rhincodon typus. The sequence continues at coordinate 815 of NW_025974927.1, forward strand.
TGATGTGTCAGTGGTTTTCACCAGCACAGTTGGTGTGAGTTGAAATTCTAGTAAGTGGGCAATCTGTGCTTCTCCCGCTATGGTGATGCCATTCTCACAGACTGGGCTCATTATTTCCATCTACCTGTGTGTGGATATATAGCATCCAGCAACTGATCTGCTGACAGGTGGTGACCTCTTCAAGGTTGAGATACACACTAAAAGGGGTGTGCCTGATGCTGTTTTCCTTCCTGCGATCTAAAGAGTTAGGATGTGAAACCTTGCTGAGCTTCAATTTGATCTGAGCCAGTGGATGTCCCATCAGAAATTACTCACCAGCTCATAGAGAGGTTTAATGCTGTGTCAGCAAAATCTGCCTCTGCAAACAACATTAAATTGCGAAACTCAGGAGTTAAAACACACAGGCTCTGTTTTCTGGGTAGCAAGTGGTTTTGAAGCCACATTTATGCTCACAAAACAAAACTGCCCAAACGCAAAATCAGGCTCTTTAAGAGAGCTGTGTATTTGTTTTACACCAGTGAGCTCAAGACACAGAAATATTTCAAGCAGAATAGGGGAAAAATTGTGCAGTGGGTTTCATAATCTGGCACAGCAGGCTGTGCTCCTGAATCATTGCCCTGGTTAATATTTAAGTTTGTGCCTGCTTTCCTCATGAGCCTGAACGATATCCGACAGTGCCATTCAGTGGATCATTTCACAGCATCAGAGCACATTCATTCAATCTATGAGAAAATTGTCAACATCAGTTGAAGTCAATCAGATGGATATGTTTCCTTTTAAAAAAAGCACAGGGTTGCAGTTATCGGTAGTCCAGACCCCAAGTCTTCCATCCATGTGGCTGATGGCAGGATTAGATAACTAAAGATAGCAATGGGGTCGCTTTAAATGGGAACAATATACATAGAAAGTGTGAGATTATTTAGGCTAACATACAGCTGTAAAAAAAATTGAACCACTATCAATGAGACCAAAATGCCAATTAGCAATATTTATGCAAGAAAAATCATAAGTAAGTTTCACAATTCAGATGATCATTGTGCAAATACAGCAATACTTTAATTGTCAAAATGGGTTAAATAGAGAGATTTGATCATATTTTTTTCTGGTATGAAATTATTTCATGTAAAGCAACAAAACCAGCAGGGCAAATTCAATACCTGCATATTCCAAATGTTAAAATGAAGGGCAGCTATATAACTCCATTATCTAATTCTCGGATCCACATTCCTGCTCAGTGCTGGGAACATGCAATTAGAAATTACCTTTAGCACTCCAATACACCAAAAATCAAAGAGAAATTACACAGAACTGAACCTGTTACTGCATAATAGCTAGTCTAATCCATACCTTCAATGCAAAAAGATGTGTGAAACCCACACAAAAGTTGCTTCTAGTCAAATGCTTCAATGCAGGAAAGTTCAAATTGTACTAACCAGCAATTAGATCAAAAAAGCATGCTGATACCAGAGTTTCAAGAAAACATGTCTCACAACATCCTTTTTACAAAATTTTCATGGGATGTGAGCATCACTGCCAGCATGTGTTTCCTGTCCCAAATTGCCCTTAAACTGAGTGGCCTGCTGGGCCATTTCAGAATCGATCACATTACTGAGGATCTGGTGTCACTACAAACCAGATCAAGTAACAACAGCACATTTCTAGCTTTAAGGGACATTTGTGAACCAAATGGGTTTTTACAACAATAAATGCTAGTTAATTAGCTACCTTTACTGAAGCTAGAATTATAGTCTATTTTTTAATGATTTAGAATTAATTTCACCAATGACTATAATGGGATTTGAACCCATAACCTCCAGACATATTAACATGTACCACTGATTTACTAGCCTTGCCATGTTACCACTGTGCCACTATTGCCCTTCTCTGTTACACTGCTTTCAATAAAATAATATACATGCTGCTCCCCAATGTATTATTTGTCCAATTTCTGCAACTAGTCTCCAATCTGCAACATGTGTTTTATGCCCAGGCAACATTTGGATCTCAACCTATCTGGAGACTTAGCTCCTGCTAAGAATCATAAAATACGGTGAATATATATTCACAGAATTTACCACAGAATTATGGTGAAAAGGGCAAAGAACTGGCAAATGCAATTTAATGTAGTTAATTGTGAAGTAATGTACTTTGATAGGAATGACAGGAAGTAGCAATATATTCTACATCACAGAGCAGCAGATTGACTACAGGATAGAAGGAGGCCATTCCTCATGTCATGTCTGTGCTAGCTCTCTGTAGAAGCAATTTACCTAGTGCCACTGATCTGCCTTCACCCTGTAAGCTGCACGTCCTTCCCTTTGAATAGTCTAGTTCTCTGTTGAATGTCCCAATAGATCCTGTCTCCTCCACAGTTGTGGGTCATGCTTTCAAAATCCTCATCACTTGCTACATGGAAAGGGCTTTCCTCACGTCACCATTGCATCTTTCACCAATTACCATAAAGTCTGCCCTCTGGCTCTCAATCCTTCCACCGATGGGCACTGTTTTCCTTTACCTCACTCTGTCTGGACCCTCCATAATTTTGAATATTCCTACCAAATCTCCTGCCAACCTTCTCTTCTCGGAATAAAATCCTAATTTCTCCAATCTGTCAATATAACTGAAGTTCCTAATAGTTGGGACCAGATCTTATGAATCTTTCCTGCGCTCTTTCTAATGCCTTCACAATTTCCTGGAAGTGTGGGTCCTAGAGTTGAATGCAATGCTCTAATTGATGCCAAACCAGTGTTCTGTGGAATGCCTTTGCTTTTAAGTAGGTAGAAAGGCCTGCAAAAGGTGAGGACCCTCAAATTGCAAAATATCAAATCTTTCAAGGTGGTGGGCACGTTTTTCTGGCAGTTAAATGTAGGGGCTTTTGACTATTGGACATTGAATACATATTAAATCTTTGGTTAAGTTTCAGCTGGACTATTGTGTACAATTATGAAGGAAAAATGTTAAGATAGTGGAAAGAGTTCAGAGGAGGAAGTTTGCTAGGTTGATAGTAGGGTTGAGATAGTTCAGTTATGAAGAGAGATTAGGGAAGCTGGGATCATCATCAAGTTGCTGTTGCACAGGTCTGAAGAGCTGATTCAAATTTGAAAATAACTTTCACTCCAAGCATGGCTCAGTCATCTGAAAAGCACTGAATGTAGAATTGAACTATAAATTGTAAACAACATCATTTTAAAAAAAATCAATTTATCTCATCGCTGTTTGTATACAAATTGACTGCTAAATTTTCTACATTGTAACATTGCATGTACTTCAAAAATTACTTCCATGGCACTAAAGTGCTTTGAGATATCCTGAGGTCATGAAAGCTGCTTTATAATTACAAGCTCTGTCCTTTCTTACCTCATAAAGCAATCATAAATAGATACAGCTGCATATGAGGTGTATTAGTACCTTGCTGTCATTGTCTGTTATGTATGACTTTCTGATTTATCCCACACAGTGACATATCAATGTAAATGTTCTGAATCAGTGTTTCTGGCACCAAGTTGTGAATTCAGAAGGTTTCCCTGACTGTGACTGTTTAGGTTTGGACAATAGGCCAGATGGACTATCAGCTGTAGCTGCAGGATCATGCACAGTCAGACTTTGCTAAGAGGTACATCTCATCCCAGTACTTAATTTTGCCCAAAAGTTTCAATTTAAGACAGCTTATTATTGCAGCTGATAATGCCCATTTCTCTGAAGTCTGTGACAAAAAGAGAAACAAATACAGAGCTATTGTCACTAAATGGTGTACTTAAATTAATTTCACTTTCTGAGTGGAAGAATACTGGAGGGAACTCATGTTGCAAGTCAATTCACACACTACAAGGAACACCAGTTATCTAACTAAAGCAGCAGTGCTGTCCATTGTAAGCTGCAGATTTACTGTTGAATAGGTTCATCTGGGATTCATTGTTATATCCTTTGTGAGTTAGTTTACAACCTGATAGTAAAGGAACCTCTTCCAAGCAATGATCATAGTGTGACTGAATTAGGTCCCATGTTTCTGCCTGTACCTTGCAGACATGGACTGCAGCTCTGTTAAAATTCTACAGTTGAACAAGCAGTCTCTGTGGCAGCCCGTAGTAAAAGCAAGACTTTGCACTGAATACTTTAAATCGATGTGTAAACCAAGTCAATTCGAAATTTTCACAGCAGAGATTGACAGACTTTTGCTAGTTAAAGGTATCAAGGGTTATGCAGCAAGAGCAGATGGGTGAAATTGAGCCATAAATCAGCCATGATTGAACTGAATAGCAGAAAGATCATGACGGGCTGAGTAACCTTCTCTTGTTCCCAACTGTTGTTCCAACTGAATTCAATGTAAATGGAGCCAATATTGCTGATAGTTCTTGCAAATTAACTTTGACAATATCAAAACCCTGTGAATATTGAAAATAGCAGAGGCATAAATTGAGTAGAAAATGTCATGGATTAATGTAAACAATGACACAAAATCTGAGTGTCACTGTACATGACAAACCAACTATACAAATCATAGAACCCCTACAGTGTGGAAACAGGCCCTTTGACTTATCAAGTCCACAGCAACCCTCTGAAGACCATCCTACCCAGTCCCATCCCCTGCATTTCCCATGGTTAACACACCTAATCTACACATCCTTGAGTACAATGGGCAATTTAGCACAGACAAGCCATCTAGCCTGCACATCTTTGGATTGTATGAGGAAACCAGAGCACCCAGCAGAAACCCATGTTGGCAAGCTACACACAGACAGTTGCCTGAGGGAAGAATTGAGCCCAGGTTCCTGGTGGTGTGAGGCAGTAGTGCTAACCACTGAGCCACCATTCTGCCCAAAGTTTAAGCAATTCCCGTAGACTTAGTACACTTACAATTCATGCAAAATGCTTAATACATATTAAATCCACATTGTTTATAGTTAATCTTTTGAATGGATAAACCCACTTTCAATGGACTAATATTTAAAATAAAATAACATAGCATCTAATACAAGGTACTGAAAGGGCTGATGCCCTCTCTGGCACTCTTGATGAGGAGCAGATTGTAGGAAAGTAAATCACAAACTTCTGAAGGTACAGCTCCTGATCGAGTCAATTAAATAAATAAGAACATGCTTCCTGGCCTGACTGCTGATTGTTACTGGAAAGATCCCAATGTTATGATCCCAGCAGATAGTAATACTGGACAAATCGACAAATCAGACCCAGAGTGAAACTGGACCTGATAAGCCAGAAGCTTTATTCTTGTATTTTGGTTACCATGGTGGTCAGTCATTGAACATATTCACATGAAGATGTCAATGTACTTTAACAAAAGAACGTAAGTTTTTACATAAAAGAAAAGAAAATATATCAATGTATATATGATAATTTGGAAAGATTCATCATAAACAGCAAAAAGATTATGCTGCCTGGCCTGCTGTGTTCCTCCAGCTCTACACTGTGTTATCTCTGACTCCAGCATTGGCAGTTCTTACTATCTCTGAAAAAGAATGATTCACCTCTTTCTCTTAGTGATATCCTTTACAGACGCTTAACCCAGTAAACCTCTGATTTTCACTTGAAAATTTCTGGCTAAACTGATGAGTTGGCAGCATTTCTTTTCAGTACTTTTCAGCATTCTCACTAGATGGGATTCTGTCTCTTGTAGTCTCTTCCTGAGACATAAAGGTAGGCTAACCCTTCTCTGACTTTGACTATTTTGAGGCTGCTAAATAGCTAAAGGCACCTTTCCAGGTCTGGTAGCCTGAAGTCTTCCATAAGCTAAAAACTGCTTATCTGCTGGAATGGATTTTTTTATTCCAAACTCAACCTGCTTAAGGACTGGGTTGACTGTCTTCTTCTTTGGGTCACGTAAATTCGAGTTAACAATAAACGCAATTAGCTTACCAGGTAACTGGCAGAATCATTTAATTTTTGTCATATGATTTATTGAAAAGGCTTTCTATTATTATTCCAAGTGACCCTCTGGCCCTTTAAATAAAATCAGAACTTCACAGCATTGGAAACCAAAATCTCAGTTACACTACATTAGAATACATGTTCCCAAAAACAATAACATGCTCTAAATTTCCATCAGACTTTAGATATTCATATAATAGCATCACCACTGGTAATCTCTTAAATGTTATACCCTTCAGACTGTGTTAAGTAAATTTGCAGGCCTCTTGATCATGCTGTTTGACACTCGTCTATTTTCTGGACCCTGCTGGTCACTAGATCCTACTGCTATCGCAACCTGTAGTAACCCCGCTGTGTAAACTGTTACATAATAACCTGCAGAGGGGAAATTGTGTAATGAAATTACTCAGTGAAAGGAATTAAAAATTTTGGTTTCCAGATGTAGATTTAAGTTCACTAGCTGCAATGATTTTAGAGTGAAGTAATGACAACATCTTCAAGTAATCAAGTAATCTTAGATCAGTCATTACATGGGCTGCATTCACAGTAAAACCTCCTCTGCTCTCACTTAACAACTTACATTGATCTTGACTACAGAACAATCCCCAGTGCTGGCTATTCATTTTCCACAGAAGATATTCTTACCTAAAGTGTGACTAAGCTAAGTTAATGGAAATTGTGACCAGCTTTGTTTTGTGAAGTTATGGCTATTCTTAATTCTGCCCTGACTTTTGTGAACTTATTTCATGCGGAGCCCATACAGCTCGCAGAGAGAGATTTTCAATCCTTTGGTGTAAGCTCCATTTCAACTGAGATCTCGGACATGAAAGAAAGCATTTTTACTGACTGCCTTACATTATACCCAGCCAATTCTATCTCGTTAGTGTTGTAGAGTACAATTCATTTCTCTTTCCGATTGAAATGAAATTATATCTGTGTGAAGCTAGGTTATCAGCTTCTCTACTTGATCTGAGGCTCGGGATATGTTTTATCGGAGCTTTTCCTCAGGAGATTAAATAGGCAAAGTAGAGTCTAAATGCAGCACATGTTGTGCACTTTCTGAAAGGGAGTGAATTTGCTGGCTTAGATGTCACTTGCAGATCTCATTATTTTAGGATATATGTTCAACTATTTGCCTGTACGTGCTCCATATCCCTCTATTCTCTGCCTATTCATATATCTGTCAACGTACCTGTTAAACGTTGCTGTTGTATCCATCTCCACCACTTCCTCTGGCAGCGCATTCTGGGCACTTACCACCTTCTGTGTAACAAACCTGCCTGTTATATCTCCTTTAACCTTAAAACTATGTCCCCTAGGTTTTGATACATCTGCCCTGGGAAAAAGACTCCAACTGTCCATATCTCTTATAATATTGTAAACTTCTATCAGGTCAGCCCTCATCCTTCAAGTGAAAACAAACTGAATTTTCCCAAGATAACAAGGTGTAGAGCTGGATGAACACAGCAGGCCAAGCAGCATCAGAGGAGCAGGAAGGCTGACGTTTCGGGCCTCGACCCTTC